>NW_020290745.1:217408-524337 GCF_003184695.1 Aspergillus brunneoviolaceus CBS 621.78 | reverse complement strand
CCCTCCCCCCTCCCCCCACCGCCCGATTTCTCTTCTAGTGATACCAATGCCGGACTCTCCGGAGAAAATCTCCATCACGATCTGTGGAGATGGTGGATGCGGTACGTGCCATCGAATCACAGACTATGCAGAGGTGGATGGGGCGATAAAATGCGGAGGTAGCTCTTGCGCTGCCCCGTTTCACATGCGCATGGTTCTCCCCATAAACACAATACAATTCAATGCGCGTTCGCATCACTAATCGGGGCTGGTCGCACTGTAGGCAAGTCTTCAATCACTCTCAGACTGGTGCGCGGCCAGTGGACTCATGAGTAAGTGTCCGGTCGTCGGCTTGCGCAATATGAAACTAATCCGCTGCGCGGCGCCAGGTACGATCCTACAATCGGTAACGCTCTCTCCCCCACCGCACCATTTCCGACAATCACTTGAGCGGTCACTAACATGCAAGGGCAACTGCAGAGGATTCCTATTCCGTCACGCGCGTCGTGGATGGAGTGCCCTACTTCTTGTCTATCACCGATACGGCGGGCCAGGAGGAATACCGCGGACTATGGACGGCTTCCAACCTGAAATCAGATGCTTTCTTGCTGGTCTATGATATTACCAATCAACACAGCTTGCACGCCCTCGATTACTTCATGGATATGATTGAGATCGAGACTGAACAGCGAGCCGAACAGAATCACCGCCTGCGACAAGAACTGGGAGACAGTGCGGCGGGCCTTCGGGTGGGCTTGCCGCCGCCCGTCAAGATCGTAGCTGGTAATAAGTGCGATTTGAAAGAGGGTCGAGTGATCGGGGCTCCTCAGGGCTTGGAGTATGCCCGCAGGCATGGGTGCGGCTTTATGGAGACCAGCGCTCGTGAGATGGTCAATATCGAGGAGACATTTTCCTGCAAGCACTCGTTCCACTCGATCTAGACGTCCAAATGCTAACATCTCATCAGTATTAATCCGCCGAGTGGTCGAGGCGCGCCAGGCCTTTTATCAGCCGACGGCCTTGATCCCAGAGCCGGCTCATGGCAGCGGCTGGGTTCCAGAATTGAACTCCACGGCTAGCACGATCGTCCACTCGCCCTCCGTGGAACTGCCCTTTAAGCACGTAGCACCCCGGCAGCGAGGCTTTGGTTGGCTCCGGGAAAGGAAACGAGTCCATCAACAACAGGCTGATAGGTATCGTTATGGCAAGTCCGATCCTCCCACGCCATCACATCGAGAGAAGCAGCAAAATCGTCCGGCGGCCAAAACCTGGCGACGAGTGTGGTGCTTTTGATTCTGGTCTGGCCGGGCTGTGCGGGTCCCGGGGTCTGCATTCCCAGTTTGCGTTCTGATGCGTGTCTTATGTTCATATACCCTCCTGTCTCACACGTTGATACCACAAAAGCTGTTGATTAAAGAATACGAATTGTTCCAGCCCGTCGAGGACCTTCTCCCACCGTCACTGATTTCAGATAATAAGGTTTCTTCTTAGTTCATGATGAGATGAACAACATGCGGGTCATCGAATAATTGTGGCAGCATGACTGCGGTGGATTGGCAAACACCCTGGCAGCATGAGGTCATGGGCGAGTCCAGATTGTGAAACCGAACACAAGTCATATCTTATCACCGGCCTGTGATGACATATCAGCCAGAGCAGCCAGTGCTTGTGCATACGCTTATCCGGCTGAGGTACGGCATCCCGTACGGACATGTTCGCTTCCCTAAGGTCTCTTCATCGTAGAACACGCCCGTCTCTCTCCTTCCATGGAGGGGAAGTGAGTGAGTGGGACCCGTCGGAAAAGGAATGCGGGATGACGCTATGGTTTGAAGCACCCACGCTGCATGGGGCCGGTTCTAGACCTCGCAGGTAAAACCCGGTCAATTTATAATTCTCATTGCGTGACTGTAGGCAGAGGAGACCTTGCGTGTGTTGAGGGTACGGTACATTTAATTTTTATACATAGTACCGAGTATTTCGTCGGCGATTCGAGCCATCACCCGTTCCCTGGTCTGTCGATCCCTCGTGGTGCGGAACCCCCGGGGAAATGATCAATGGAAGATCGCAACTGAATAAACCCGAACCATGTTGAACTTGCCCATTCTAGAGAGCTTGAGGCGTGGACCGGGTGAAACTAGGGAAGATGATCAACAAGACGCGGGAAGAATCGAGGAGAAGCATAAAGGTAGAAAAGATGAGGTGGGGCAGGGAGAAAGGGAGGAGTTTGACCAAGGTCCTTGGATGATTGCCAGGCTGGGAAAAGTTAATCTATAGTATTATTGCTGAGTACAGTACATAGTCCTACGACTATAGTCTACAATCAACGAGGCATCAATAGTGGCGTAACCACGAAAGTCAATTTCCGACACTATCTCAGATTCGCATTTTTCGAGTGTTCATTTTCCTTTGCTTTCTTCACACAGCTGCGAACAGCAAGCAACCTTGATTGTACCAAGATATGGATACTCTGAGGGGGTGGAAAGCCAATTGGGGCGCGAGTGACAGGGTCAATCCAGCGCGGGTGACCTGATATCGACTCACCTGAGGCATGCTAACGTCATTGACTGGATGGGCTCATTCATTTCATGGGTGGAAGCTGGGGGAGGAGCTCAAGCATTTTCTCTCCTTCCCCTCCCCCTCTCCTCGGAGAAAGAAAGCGAACCGATCGGACTGGAAAGGAAATGGCAGAACAAAACGCCGATCAGCAAACGACAGTCTGAAATCATCAAAGCTTATCGATAAATTCGATAGATTCGATACTGTTCTTGTTCCTCTTCTCCCGGTAACTTGGTAGTACTGTAGCTGGTGGCTGGAATATGTGGTAGTTTACTCACACATGAGTACTAACTATGCCGATTGGAACAGAAAGCAGGCTGCTGGGTTAAGCTTTTCCGGAGGATAAGGTAGTTAATCAGGGCGACACTTCAACCGAGCCTTGTAGGTACAGTGTACGGTATGCAGTGTACAGTGTACAATATGCAGTTATTTTTCTTACTTGTTAGTGAAAATGATTATTCGATTATTGAATGGATGGATGAGTGATTTCAGATCGCCGATCTTGGCAGCCAGCCAGTATTGTCGAAGCTTCCGGTTTCTTGCTCTTGTTCGGCATGACTTTGCCGAGAACTGCCCAGGTGGGCTTTGCACTAAGAACGGTTGTTGTGCCGTAATGCCGAGCTTATGCAAGAGCGAGATGTCATTCTTATTCATTCATCTCTTTGTGGTAATAATAATGATTCCTGTCGATTGCCTCGAGTTACTGTCATGGGGACAGCCACCCACGTTCATAGACAAGCAAGATTATTTTCCCATTGCCCTACTTGTGGGCCTGGCCTCAATCACGCCGAGAACTTTCCTAGAGAAAACTTCTACATCTATGCTAGACACTAAACACCCATTTGCTACTGTCACCTATTTCCGGATCCGCATAGTACAACCATCGGATATACGGCTTCCAGTGCAATCAATGATTTTCCATTTGAACCACCAGAACAGTATCGATTGACTTCATTTGCAGTGGACGATGAGACCTTCCGGCGGGACGGAAGATGGAACCAGTGTAGCGTAGTGTAGTGATCATGTACAGTACTGGATTCGGGATGAAGTAACTTACTACTCAACCTCAACTGACCTGAACTTTCCTCACCCACTCCCCCCCCCCCCCCCAAAAGGGATTTTTCAACCCCGGGGTCCGAGGCTAGGCCCGCGACACACCGATTCAGGTAATCAGCCTCTCTGCCGCGGGTTTTCTCTTGCTCAGCTCCCGTTCCGTTATCCGTGATTCGTATCAGGTAAGAATACCCACGAGTGACGTATCAATCGTATAGGTATGTATGACTGTATCAACGTATGATTGTATGAATGCATGATTCATTGCATTTACATCCCACGGATACTCGGCCTTACAGTTCAGCGACACTCCTCCTCAGAGGTGCAGCTAGATCGAATGACCCAAATATTCGGCAGCATTGGGAAGGGAGGTTAAGATAATGTTAGCCTAATTAGCTCCCATCAGCCCAATCTATCTCGTGAAGGTACTGATTCTGTGGTAATATTCAGCAAGGTTATTCAATCTGGACAAAATGTAAGTTGTAATCACTCACTGTATTGATGCGGAAATCTCCACCAAGGAGTGAATTGATGGGCGCGGTTTTGGGCTCATCAGGTTCGGTCTTTACGGCCGCTTCCTGTAAATTTGAAACTGTAAACTACGGATGACCCGTGCTGGAACATCCTTCGACTTTCTTGATTACTGAGATGCGACTAGACCATTTCAAATCAATATAATAATGATAATTCTTCCATAACTGCCCTCCCATCCCCCCCCCCTCTCTTCTCTTACTCTTAAATTCTAAAAGAGCTCTTAAAGTCCCTTCTACCTCTAGTTCTCTTGACTTTTAATCCCGAACTCATTCTCTTCCGCGCGAATTCTCTCCTTCGAATACTGGTAGTATCCTATACTACCAACTATATACCAGCTAACCCTATCCCGATCAACCTGAACTCTCCCGACTCTGGATCATTGCAACCCTACCCAGTCTTCTGGATCGATCCAACTTATTAACTCGGCGTTCCATCGACTCATGTGCCTTACATTGGCCGAGAAGCTTGAGATAGAAGTGATTCCATCGGTTTTACCTTTCCTGCCCCAAGATCGTTGTATCATCGATCAACCTTAACCAACTCCCCCGTCGATACTTGGATCATTACAACATTCCGCTGCAGCAGTTTCTCACAGGAGGAGAAGATAAAGCAAACGACATACTACTTACTTGACTACAAGACCCCACCTCCGGTCCCTGGCGCCGCTATCATCATCGTCTCTCTTCTGCTTCTCCCCCTCTTTCTTCTATCTTTACCTACCTCCTCCACCTTTCTCTCCTTCCTTCGCTTTGCCATTCGACAAGCCCCGCCGAATAACTTATAATCACCATATACATACATACATTTATACATACATACACCACTCCCATATATATCTATATACACATACACACACAATGACAGCGCGCCAATCGTCACCGACTTCAGACCACTCACATTCGGACGGCAACGTCCGCAAGAGGGTTTGCAAGGCCTGCGATCGGTGTAGACTGAAGAAATCCAAGGTAAGCTAAAGCCATGGCTCGACGCATCAGCTTCGGCCTGATGCACTGACCCGGTGCAGTGTGACGGAGCCAACCCATGTGGTCGGTGTAGGACGGACAATGCCATCTGTGTATTTGGCGAGCGGAAGAAGGCCCACGATAAAGTGTACCCCAAGGGGTGAGCGCGTTCCTTGGCATTGAGCTTTTACTATGGATTTAGTCGTGTTCGAACCAATGACTGACTCTTCGCCCGACAGATATGTTGAGATGCTCGAACAGCAACAAGCATGGCTTGTTCATGGACTTCAGGAGCTGTACCGACGAGCCACAGAAGGCGAAGGCTGGCCCGGCGAACCGTTGCAATGCGAACCAAACGGCCATCCGCTGACGCACGACTTACTCACTCGACTGGGGGCTCTGGATCAGACAAAAGGCGAGCGCTTCGAAGAGAACACGGAGGTCATGCAGCAAGAGCTGTGGACGCAAAATGCCGGACACATGCAACGCCAAGATTCGTCAGATGGAAGCTCCGATAGCGCACAATCACCCACTGTTCCCACTCGATTTTCGGATCCCTTTGCGCATCAAATGCCACCCACCCCGACGACCTTCAGCGCATCTCGGGCACAGGGACCCACGATCAAGACCGAACCGCAGATGGCCCCATCGAACCCGGCGTTCGCAGCTTCCATGTCTATGCAAGGCGTGGTCAACCCCTTGGCGCTTCAGACTCCGCAACAATGGCCAAGCAACAACTTCAGCTCTTTTGAGGATATCGATCTGATAGGTGCCTCGGACTACACGAACCTGTCCTTCGATGATCAGGTTTCCTCGCCCATGTTCAACCGTCAGATTCCCATGAGTTGCATGTTGACCTCATCGTATATGGACACGAAAAGCGATTACGAAGACATCAATCAATTTCTAAATGCCAACCCGCCTGAGATCGCGTCTACCTAATGAGTTCCTTGAATATGCCGCAATCTTGCCAAAGTTACTATTTGTTGGCGCGAGATGGAGTTTCACCATCGTGACGTGACGCCTGTACAGTATACATGTATGACCTGTCCTTCCAACTGTCTCGCCTGGTGCTACTTCCATTCTTTTTCTTCTCGACGACTACATGCGTTCTTAATCGCGGCAGAGGATGATTGGCAGACTGTACAGTGTGACTTTCTCTTCTTTCAAGCGGCTGGTCTCATACACCTCATCCATGGGAAGTAGTTCACTGCTATCCGTTGGATTAAATTTCATGGGGTTTATTCATCCTTCTTTCCTTCTTGTTCGGACTTTTGCGGATATTGTTTCTGAGTCTAGGGATTTGGATTGGATTGGGTGTTGGCATGGGTTTGTGGTGATGATGGTGTCTTGGGTGTTTTGGGTGATAGCTGGCGTTGGCGTTTCGAAAACAGTGGCTGGGCTTCTTGGACTGACTCCCCACCTGCATTTTTGTCCGAGTCAAAATTTTACTTTTCTCTGCGCTGGTGTTTTGAGTTCCGGGTACTGGATTTATTGCACTCATTACCATTTCGTGCCCTATAAAGCGCCCGAATATATCTTATTATTGTGAGGTGAACCAACTAGGTACCGAGAAGTGACCGAGCTTGGGCCTGAGGCGGGCAGTAGTAGAGAAATTGGACGGATGACGTTGAGACACCGCCCTGACTAAAACCGGCGGTGGAGGACGTCATTATTATTATTAGATGTCAGCCCGCTCTTATCTCCGTGGCTTCTCTCCGAATGTATTCAACCCAGCACAGCGCAGCACTCAGCATTGATTCGTTCTTTCTCGACGGGGTAGTTACCAATGACCGAGTCATTAGGTGCAGACTAGCTAATTCTACGCCAAGCCGAAGGTTGCATCTAGATGCTGCTGTTCTGATGCAGATAGGGGCTCACGCCAGCTACGGAGGAGTACTGACTGTACTACTGGTGGGTGCAGCGTTGAATCATGATGAGAAAAGCAAGAAAGAGAGGGTCCAGTCCCCACCAGCAGCAATGCGACGGAGCCGCTAACACCTGCACACAGTTTGGTTCTTGATGGAGCCCAGCCCAAGCGAACTCCTGGGAGAGATCTTGGCTTGACGGCTTCATCCATCTTCCAGCCTGTGTGTTTCGTCCCTCCGATCCCGAAACTGTCACAGACAGACAGACCCAGAAGAGAAAAAAAGAAAGCTCAATCCACAACCCGCTGGTGAGCACTGAAGCTGTTTGTACTGTATGTTACCCATACATCTATACATACATAATCTACTACACTCATTACCGGCGATTGTACGGTGTACATACTTGCAAAAACCTGGTTTTGAAAATCTTTTACTTCCGGATTACGGAGGTTTCTCAATCTCACCAGCTCCATAATCCATCCCAAAGGCCGTGATCCATGTGCATTAGACTATGCTGTTAGTCTGTTGGACTCTGACATCTCCTTTTTTTTCTGGACTCTGATTTTGTCCTCTTCCCCCTTGGGTCATTTTCCTTGCTCCTTACTCCATTAGGTTCTGCACCCACCTTCCAACCATCAAGGTTGCATGCCTGGGTCCTATTGATGGACGCAGACCACCTTTGGGGCATTGGTCCAAAGTAGACGGGCCAACTGACTGCCAGGGCGTAAACGGGGTTTGGAACCGGCATTGACAGGAAACACTTCCAGTATTTTACTTGTTATCCACAGCAGATAGTTAAGAAGTCTCATTATGTCTTATGATCGGCTCACGACCTGTTCGGGACTTCTCAATTGTCTGCCTTGGGCCCTTGGCAACCTCTTGCACAAAGCTTTGGATGTACTGCACTGTACGCACAAGCGCGCTCATCGAACGCAAAAGCGGCATCTCTTTCAACCTTCGAGTCTGGGTCTCTACATGTAAGTATGTGGTAATGTGGAGGTCAATCGATTTTGAGTGTCGTCAGTGCCCCTGAGCCACTCAGGTACCATAATCAGGCCCAGGCTACTCCTGATCTCTAGTTTCAGGACTGAAAATGAATTCCGTGAGATAATTAATGGAGTTGTGGAAACTGCCCACACAAAAAAAGGTCAGAAAGGCGAAGAAAGGCCCGATGATATGTCCGACAGGGGCTCCATCCCGAGTGCAGGGCAGTGGTGCACCGATTCCGCGATGGGGTCGGAGTTTACCGCTTTGGGTCGTGTCTCCCACTTTCCTGACTAATCCAGTTCCCGAACCGCTGGAAGCTTCCGAGAATCATTAATCAGCCTGGCTGGAGTAGAAGAAACCGGAGGACTCGACCTAGAACACAAGACAACCCAAACTTTCAGGGTGAAGACGGGGCTTTAGGATAAGTGGATTCGCGATGAACCGCCTGGACATGTGTGTAACAAGTAACTTAATCAACGAGTAAGGTGCCAGTCTCACAGTCCTTCTTGCAGGCCATTTGACCGAATGAGGTGGGCTGAGCAAAATATATTTGCTGCCGCACGGGCCAACCGTATGTCGAGTCGGCAATCCGCAAATGCACATAGTACGTACTGTAGGTAGGAAGAAGAGTGTAATGAGCCCCTCTTAATTTCGAAAGTAGCGTATGCAGTGAGATTTCTATGACTTAAATAAGCATCGCATAGCTTATCTGCTTGAGTCCTCCAAAGGAAAGTCAAGTTGGCTACTGCCTACGCGTAGTAACCAGTAACCATTCATTTACTTACTTTTGGTAGTTGTGCATGCATCTCTCTCATAGTGACTCAGCGGATGTGATCTCGGCACGGAATTCCACGCACTCCGTCATGACCGACCCGAGGCTGGCGTTTGGCCGCTCTCCGTGCTGAGCTCCTTCATATGTGCATACTGCATACAGTACATACAGTACATACAGTACAGTACGTAGCGAGAAGATTGATGGGTGGATGGGTTGATATACTTGTTTGATGCCGTACCGCATGAATACTGCCGCAAGGGCTCTCGTCAAGCTCCATAGCTGCTCGTCACTTACTCATAGTTGGTTATTTGTTTGCTGGTCGGTTTGTTGGTTTGTTGACTCGATTGTTGATGTTTCTGCCTGGGGCACTCATTTCCCCGGAAGATTACCCAATCAAGGTGGTTTAGCCTAAATGTCTGAGCTCAGTGTCTGTCCATTTCCCCTCTCTTAAGCTCTCTTAAGTCTTCTCACTTATCGAATACTAGCTCTCTGCAAAATGACTTTCGTCATTCGTGGAGCTATTTATCCGATCTGAGATGATTATAAGGAGAGGCTGATGTTCTCCCAGGCCCAGCGAGTCCTCACTCTCCATTGAGCAATTTTGAGCCACAGGGTCTCACTCGCCGTACGGAGTACTTACTACGTACTACGTGACCGCCAAGTCGAGCGTCGGGGAAAACAGGCAATTGCGGGGTAAACAATTGTGGGTGAATTTCCGAAACCCCCCTTTCAACTGACTTGCTTCCATCTCGTGGACCCTGATAAGCTTATACGTGTCCCAATCTTTTTTTCTATCAAGTTGACCTTCGCCCTGACTAGCAACAATTACTTCCGAAAGTCTACCTGATCACTGGAGAATAATAACAAAATGGGTGACAATACCTCAGTCAAGTTCACCTCTCTGGGCGCCATCATCCAGGAATTCAACGTGGGCGGTCAAAACATAGTCCAGGGATTCACAACCCAGAAGCTATACGAGGAACACAACAGTCCCTGGTTCGGTGCCAACATTGGCCGGGTGGCCAATCGGATCAAGGACGGAATCATCCGCAATCTCAATGGTCGTGAATATCAGCTGGAGCAGAACGATGCCCCCAATGCCCTGCATGGCGGTAGTCAAGGCTGGGGCCGACGCAACTTCGAGGGCCCAACCGTCCTGCAGCGGCATGGCAAGGAAACCCTGCTTTATACCTATCGGAGTCTTCACAACGAGGCGGGGTACCCGGGTACGGTGGACCTGAAGGTCTTCTACACGGTCAGCGAGGAGAAGGAGGGTAATATCACCCGATCCGTGCTGGATATCGAATATGAGGCCGAGTTGGTGGGCGATGAGTGCGAGGAGACCGTCATCAACCTGACCAACCACAGGTATGCAGGCACAATGTGCTGTCCATTGAGTCCACTTGATCTGACCAACTTGTGCGGGAGCATAGCTATTTTAACCTAGGGAGCGGCGCAACCACCGAAGGGACTGTCGCCAGACTGTCTACACAAGATTACCTGCCTCTTGAGGGTGGGATCCCTCGCGGCCCGATCGAACCGTATCCCAGCCAGGTGACGAAAGAGTTCACCTTCGGGCCCGAGAACCAATTTGACGATATCTTCGTTATGGAGCGCGAGATCGCCCGGGTGCCACTCGATACACGCGGACAGCCCCTCCAGCTGCAGGCCGAATTCCGCCACCCGGACTCGCGTCTTAACCTGCAGGTGTATAGCACGGAGCCTGCCTTCCAATTCTACACGGGACAAGGCATCGACGTGCCGGCCATGGAAGGGAACCCGAGCCGCGGGCCATTTGCCGGGTTTTGCATCGAGCCTAGTCGCTTTGTCAACGCGATCAACGAACCAGCCTGGCGGCACACAGTGGTCCTGAAGAAGGGAGCTCAGTACGGCAGCAAGATCACCTATAAGGCATGGAGAGACCCGCGCTGAACTGCCGTGGCAATGGCGATTGAACGAATGGGGTTTAGGTTCGATGGTCAGCCAGACCACTGATCGGTTGATTGATTGTCGCTATTGACCTCTGACTGGGGGTTACATTTGAACTTGGGCCTTGGATCTCGGCATCTCACACTCCGATCAGTGCCTGTCTGTACACGTAACGAGTAATTTGTCCTCAAGTGCGGAACAGTTTCCGCTCACTTTCTTACCATGGAAATAAAAAAAATTTCTTGTCCAAGCTGCGTTGGCCGACATCCCTGGCTTTTGGTGCTTGTGTGTGCCGATTTACCCTTTATCACCGTGATATGTATCCGAAGCAGCGTGGGTCTAGAAAAATGGATCTCTGTAGTGGGAACCCGACTCCACCAGACCTGAGCAACAATGGAAGAAGGAAAGACCAGGCGAAAAGGCCTCAAGAGAGGCCCTAGTTTCCACCTTTCGTCATTTGGATGAAGAACATTACTAGCTTCAATGGCACGCCTACAGGATCTACAGTCGTACCATTGTGAGTTAGCCTACTCCCGTCAAATAATACTCAACACGCGAAGAAAGTTGTGGGAGAAAAAGTTTGTTTGACATTTCTGAAACCCTGAGAGGTTCTCTCGGCTCCTCGGAGCTCTCGCAGTCTCGCTCTTTCTTTTCCAGTGGGGGGTGCACATTTGTCGATAGGATGAGATGGATCATGGGACAGGGAGAAAAAATCGCTCAATCGAGGCGCCAAGATATTCTGGAATCTCGCTAGAAGCAATGATTAGCTAGCCGGGAGGTGAGAGGATGTTTGACGGTTGATGGCAGAGAGGTCTGCTTCTTCGACTTTTTCTTGCATGCGCCATGCCATGGTGCTGGGTCGAGCATCATGTATACACTCAGTGAATACTAGGTAGAGTGATTTGAGATTATTCTATTCTCATGTTCATAGCGATTTTGATACAAGTATGTACAGGCTCGTCGCAGCAAAGAAATCATCTATTACCTTACAATACGATACTGTACAAATATGTGAAGAGACCTGTCACTGTGGTAAGAATATTGGTATTTGTAATCGCAACTCGAATGCAAAAAAACTGCAAGTGCTTCCGGAAATACGGATGATCGAGGGGACTGTACTGTCTGTACTGTACGGACAGTGCAGTAACTTTTCTTCGGAGGCCGAAAGAGCGGGAGACGGAAACAATCCAGTCCCGGGCAAAAGCTTGGCGTGTGGATCAGCGTTACTTAAGCTGAACTGCGCATTTCACCTGTTATACCAGTTATGTACTGTACAAAGCAAACTTCGCTGCTCTAACTTCACACAACTGACCAGTCTTCACGGCCTGACCACCATGCATAACCCCATAGTATGCACTTGCACAACCCACAGCTTCATCCGCCCGCGACCTGAGGAATCTGGCATTTATTGACAACAAATTGAACCTAGTTTACTCCACATAAGCGTGGTGCTGACCCCTGGCTCTAGCTAAAAGTTATGCACTGTATAATAAGCGAGTAGCATGATTGATTTTATGTGGTCTTAAGTGTGAGCTCATCCTCTCGATATATCGTGATGTACGTACAGTACTAGGCTACTTGCAACAAGCTAAGTTGGTGTAAGAAAATGATTATTTATATCTGATTACAATTGCGGGTCCAAGAATTCCTTGAGGACAAGACAGCCCATCGATCCGTGCTTTTCTTATTCACTGTCTTTTTTCTTTTCTTTTTTTCAAGACAATCTTGCTGCCTAAGAAGTAGCAATGGGAAGTCGAGTTTAACTACGTTAACGAGTGGCTCCGACGTCAGCAACTGTTCACAGCTCCTATGCAGCGTAGACAAGTGAGAATCGACACTTGTCAACTCACTCATGAGTTGGCAGAGCATTGAGCTCTTGTATCACTAATCCGATGGGCGTCAAAGCCCCTTCTTTTCCATTTCTTTGGTTCGTCTTGTGTTGACAGATGTCATCATCTCTCGCGCTGGGAGCTCGGTGCAAGGAAGGATCCACGGGTCGACGTAGCAACCTCGTGTTCGTATTCGAAGTTAGACACGCGTACGAGAGTAGAGGTAGAACATCTTGAGATAGTACTAATTGTGAACTTGGTTTGTATACTGTCATCCCCTTACACGTTTTGGGAATATTGATCTCCAAGAACGGAGTATTGTATTCGTACATGAGCATGAGTATGGAGTACATTAACTAACTTGTTGAGCATCAGATTGATTATATAAGTCCTGACTCATCCTCCTACCCCTTCCCGGAAGCACCCGAGGAAATTGCTTGCCCCGCGTGGGGGGTTCGTTGACAACGACAACTTCCTTCCTCCTGCGTCTTCTGCTTCTTCCACCTTTCCCTCATCGACAATACCATTCCCTACATACTCAACTCACTTAGACACCAGACTGAACCAAGACACCAATGGCTGCCAAATACGGTGATCTCAGTCATCTCCTTCCCGGGAATTACAAACGCCTCATCAGCGCTTGGTTGGAAGAGGACTGTCCCAGCTTCGACTACGGCGGCTTCGTCGTCGGGGAATCCGAGGGCGAGGCCCGTCTACTAGGCAAGAGCAAAGTATGTTGTCAACTCCCCCTCCTCCTTCCCCTTCCTGTTTCTTGTCAATTGACTTACGCTCCTGGTCTAGGGTATCATTGCAGGTGTTCCGTTCTTCAATGAAGTTTTTGCGCAACTTGGATGCACGTACGTCAAACCCTATACCTCCTCCTCTTTCTCCTCCCCCCCAACCGACGAAGCCCCATTTCACCCAACCCCACAAGACACAACCATAAACGGCAAGACCCCACTAATGATCACCCCAAAAATTGAACCAAATGCAACAGAGTAGAGTGGCATCTTCCCGAAGGCTCCCTCACCACCACCTCATCAGCATCCACCACCGACCCTATCAAGACCCACTGCGCCACCGTCCGCGGTCCCATCCGCAAAATCCTCCTCGGCGAGCGCGTCGCCCTGAACATTCTCGCCCGCTGCTCCGGAATTGCCACCAAGTCCGCCGCCTTGGTCGCCGCCGTCCGCGCCCAGGGCTGGACCGGCACCCTGGCCGGCACCCGCAAGACCACCCCGGGCTTCCGCGTCGTCGAGAAGTACGGCATCCTGGTGGGCGGCGCCGACCCCCACCGCCATGACCTGAGCGCCATGACGATGCTGAAGGATAATCACGTCTGGGCCTGTGCCAACAATCGGGCTGCGGCGGACGGCGGGGTGGAGGACGGCGGAGCCTCGTCGATTGCGGCCGCTATTCCGCGCGCCATCGACGCCGCCAAGGCCGTCGGGGGCTTCGCGACCAAGGTGGAGGTCGAGGTGCGGGATCTCGAGGAGGCGAATGCTGCGATCGCCGCCGGGGCGGACGTGATTATGCTGGACAATTTCACGCCGGAGGGTGTGCGCGAGGCTGCGAGGCAGCTCAAGTCGGATTGGGCGGGTAAGCGGAAGTTTTTGATTGAGGTCAGTGGCGGGTTGACGGAGGAGAATGCCGCGCTGTATGCTTGCCCCGGCGTCGACATCTTGTCCACTAGCTCGATTCATCAGGGTACCGGCATCGTGGACTTCTCTTTGAAGGTCTCTTTGCGGTAAGTTGGTTGCGGTCGGTGCCCGAGTGTTGCGCCGCCGGGAATGGGGAGGTTAGGATCTTACGATGCTACGTTGTACTGTATATTTTTGTAGACTGGGACTAATGATCTATGTCTCGATTGTCTTTTGTTCTTACGGGCCAGGCTTCTTGCACCTTCAATCATTCAGATATCTCTCTATCACGTCCCCCTCTTCACTTTCTGCTAGCCACCTTCTCTGGTTCAACTTTGCTTCAAAAGAAACAGAGCTCCACGTGTCTAAATCATGCGCCAACAAGGAAATGAAATCCAAAATCAACAGAGAGAGAGGGTATCTGGTACACACACGCAGAGAGGACCGGAACAATATACAATATCGCTATCAACAGGCTGGGGTGAATGAGCAGAACATTTGCAAGGGGGGAATAATAAACAAGATAACAGTGGATGATTATTCAAGAAAGGAAGGGGATGCGGGAAAATGGAAAGGACGGCCGGCAGCAAGCAAGCCTACACCTCGATATCAACGTAGATGCCCTCCTCCCCACTCGAACTCGGCTCGTCGTCGCGATGGCGCTCGTACCCGTCACTCGTGCCGGGATCAGAACTATCGAGCCGCCGTTGAGCTGGCACGCGCATATGGGTGCTGCCATCGCCGTCGAGCGACGATGTCCTAGTCGATACGTCGTGATGTAGACGCCGTCTCTCCAGCTGAGCGCGCAGTCGCTGGTTCTCTGCGTCCCGCTCCTCGAGACGCTTCCGCGCCCCGCTGCGGTCCAAGATCCGAGCTTCCCGTTCGGCTTTGAGTCTCTTCTCCAGTTCACGCAGCCGCTGGATCCACCTCTCACTATTGGCGGGGTCGGCCGCGAGCGGATGGGGGCGCGAGCCGTGTACGAGGGCACCGTCTGTGGCCTCGGCCAACGTCGATCCCCGACTGCGCGAATGAGACTGTAGCAGATTAAGCTCGGCCTTCAGGAGCCGGTTTTCTCCACGGAGCTTAGCGATTTCCGGAGACACTCCGGACAGGCTGCGGTTATGTTGCTGCGCGCGCATGTTCATCATCGATTCTTCCAGACGATCCAGTTTCTTGACTCGCAGGCTGAAAGCGTGTTCTAACGACTGATACTGTTTGGCTAAATCGCGCTCAACGCCCTTGATACGAGCCTTGAACCCCAGAACCACGTTCTCCAGGGTTTTGACAGCAAGCAGAAGGTTGCGGCTGAAGCCGGGCCAAAATAGGATATTCCCGATGACTTCCTGGCTAGGCAGATTGCCATTGATCAGGCTGTTGGAGTGGGCCCAATCCGGCCCGCACATCGAGGACAGACGCTTCCAAATCGCTAAGAGCATGGCGTTCCTCTCGCTTAGCTGGTCCTTGAACTGTTGTTCAATAGTCGTGAAGCGCTTTCGATCTTGATTCCGTGCATTTTCAAGGTCTGAAATGCGCGAGTTGTTCTGCGTGATGGTCCGAGACGCCTGGTGATGTGATTTGAGGGCCTGATCGAATGACTGCTTGTCGGCACGGCGAGCCTGGCGTTCACGATCAAGAAGCTCGGCCAATTTACGTGACTCCAGACCATGGCTCTCCAGTAGCGCGTCCCGGTTTCGCAACAACGACTCCTTCTCGTCGAGCTTGGAGCGGGTACTCTCAAGTTCTAGGGCAGTCGATTCAAGTTCCTTCTGCAGTTTCATGATGTTGGAAATGAGGCTAGAACGACTGCCGGTCAGATCGCCCAGTGTTTGACGCAGGTTGTTCTCCAAGTCCATCAGCCGCTCTCTCCACGTATTCGTGTCGATCTCCTGTGCTGAGAGGCTTTTCCTCAGCTTGCGCGCCTCTTCCTTAGCTGTAGACGCTTCACGATTGAGCTCATTGATAATGCGCTGGACTTCTTGTTTCTCCTTGTTGCCCACAACTTCCCGTTGGTGTCGCTCCTCGGCCAGACGCTCTTCTAGCTCCTTAGTTTTGTCCTTTTCACTCTGAAGTGCCAGTCTGTATGTCTTGAGCTCTGACTCGAGGTCTCCAATCCTGATCTTATCGCCGTCCTGCTCTTCCCTTAGGAACGCAATCTCGTTTTGACTCGACTCAATTTGAACCGTTAGTCGCTGAACCTTGGTGTTTGACTCGTACAGACTCTTCCCCAGCGATTCCATCTCACGGTTGCAATCTTCCAGTTCCTGCTGAACAGCCTTATACCGCTGCAGGTTGTTCTGCGCATCCTCCTCCAGCCGAATGATACCTTCACTTGCCGAACGCATTTCGGCCTGCAAAGCTCTTAGGTTTTCATCTTGAACCCTGAGCTCCTCGTTCAATTGTTGACACTCTTCCACCTTCTGATCTAGTTCCTCCCCAACAGTGTCTATCTCCTCCTGGGCTTCGGACCTCAGATGTTGGAAAGCTTCGTTGCGTTCCTCGGCCAACTGCAAGGCCTGGTCACGTTCCTGTAAGGCCTGATCGCGCTCCTGAGTCAGAGTCTCGATTTCGTCATCTGCCTGATCTACGTCTGCTTGGTAAGCCTTGTCAACAGCCTCCAGTTCTCGAAGGTACTCCTCAGCTTGCTCACGAACAGCCTGGTTATCGAGTTTTAGGGCCGAGACCTGGTCACGTAATTCCCCAATCCGCACTTCTAAGTCTTCTCGCTCTGCTTCGTCGCCTGGAGATTGACCTGTCCCATCACTAGCACGGGACGAAGGCCTACCATGAGCTCGGGATGCCGAGCGATCGAAGATACTATCGCCCGCCACTGATCGACTACCGTCGCGGCGCTGGCCTAATTTTAGTTCTTCAATCTCCTGGTATAGACGCTCTTTTTCCCGATTCCGAGATGTAAGCATCGAGGTTTGCGCGCTCACTTCCTTCCTTAACTCTGCATTCTCCTGTTTCAGGAGCTCCAATTCCATGACCAGTGTGGAACTGGAGGAACTCCCAGTATTAGCATTTCGAACGAAATCTCTTTCAGAAGCGGCTGAGTATGAGGCCACCGATCCAACCCAGTCCCGCTGCCCAGGCCGCGCGGAGGTCAGTGGGAAGCTCATCGTCTCGGTCCTCAGGCGCAAGGCCTCCTCTCGTAATCTCTTGTTCTCCTCCTCGGCTTGTTCACGTGCTGCGGCCTCGGCCTCGAGCATGTCCTTCCACATATCCTGGAGTTCGAAACGTCAGTAGGGTTGACCTCGAAGAAGCTGCTCGCAAGGTGAACATGGACTGACCCTCTCTTCCCTTGCTCCCACGTCTGATCCCATGGACCTTCCCTCACTCCTTCCATCGCTGAGTGATTTCACCATCTCAGCAAGTCTTCTCTTCTCGCTCTCACGCACGATACTTTCTGACCTGAACCTCTCAATCTCTAGCTCATAGGTTTCTATTCGTTCCCTCAGGAATAGTATCTCTTCGTCCTGTGCTGCATCTCGGTCTTCATCTTCGGAGCCGTCAGGGTCGTGATTAACCATAGATTCTTTGTCTGATTGCTGATCCTTTAGCTGTTTTTCAAGCTCACGGACTTTCCGCTTCAGGTTCTGGCTGTCTTTCTGTAATTTCAACTTATCTGATTTCAGCTCGACATTCTCGGAAATCATCTCTTTGATACCTTCCTCAGAGCGCCGGTTCAAGGCTTCATTCAAAAAGTGGATTCTCATCTTCAGATCAAAATTCTCTTTCGAGAGACGGTCGATGGTACTACTTTGCTCCTTGAGGGTCATGGTACGACCACTCTTTGTAAAGCCGGGAGTGGTGCTTGTACGTTTGTCTGGGGACAGTGCACGGCTGCCATAACCCTCCCTAAATTGCTTGACGAATGTGCTTGGGATCTGAACATCTTTGATGCGTTCAGCGATAGCTGTATCCGTGGGGAAGCTGTTATTGCGGTGTTTAGCCTTCGGTGTTATTGGCTCTGCAGCTTCCTGGGCACTTGATTGCTCAGATACATGATTTCCGGGCTGATGGGTGTGATGGTGTTGGGAAGATGATCCTGGGCGCGACCTTGACGGTCCGTCTTCCTCGTTGAGAGTGTGGAGACCCCCTTCTATAGTTCCACTGGGTCCTTTACGGTCAAAGACGTTATCATCGCTGTAACCAGAAATGCCTGAAGCCATGCTGCCCAAGCTCACAGATCGGGCTAGGGTGTTGCGCTGTCCGGCTTGGATGCTACTCGTCATGCCAGGTGCTGCACCGCCCGATTGAAGGGCATAATCAGCACCCAATGTCGCATCGCTATTTGTTATCTCTGTGCCGGTGCTTGTTACCGATGAGTATGAAAGCCGATGTGCCGACTGGCGGCTGGCCAGATATTTTGGCCTACTACTTCTGCGACTGCTTGCGCGCGAGATCGCTTCTGCGTTCCCGCCGCTGTTCTCTTGGAAGAACCTCGACGGCCCAGGTGATAAGTTGCGCGGCTCGCTGCGAGAGTTCTGCCCTATGGACTGTAGCAACTGGTTGGGCTCGGGTGTGGAGAAGTGCTCTCTTTGAATGATGCCTATAGAGATTTGGTTGGCATCTCGAGGATCTTCCGGAGAGGCGGTCGGATTCCTGTTGGCTGTCCTAAGAGCTGCCGCCGTCGATGGCGACGAGTATGTTCCCTCAATTTGGGTCGTAATATTGTCGGGGTGCTGCTCGGATGAAGCCGCGGATGTGGCATCCATGCCTTCATCGTCAGTCTCTTCCGGACGCGAGCTAGGACGCGGGCTAGGGGTTTGCGGAATCGGAACCTCGTCGCCGACCGATGTAATGTCAACATTTGACTCATCCGGTACCAGAAAGGATAGCTGAGAATTTTCCGGACCGGAAGGACCAGGGCCACTGCCGCGATGCGCCTCAACCATTGATGTATCATCAGCACCGACGGTTCGATTTGTTGCTGTGGCTTGAATGGTCGAAGGGTCAGGTAAAAAACTTGACTCCATGTCCATCAGTCGTTTCCGCATTTCATTTTCCTGGAGAAAGGTCTGATCCTCGGCACGATCGTGATCGCCATCCTCGCTCGACAGGAGTAGGCTACTGTCGTCATTATCGGGCAAAGGGGGCAGAGAAAGGTTTGTATCATCGGGTTCTTGCTGTCGCGCGGAAGATGTATCAGTCGCAGGGTTGGGTCGACTGATTATACTAGATGGTGCTTTGTCAGTGTCAGTGCCAATGCGGTCAGCTTCGCCGCCTGAGCCGATGGTATCCATGGTGTTCTGAGGGCAAATTCCCCCACGCTTTTGGATGGGGGGGGAGGACTTGGAACTTTCAGATTGGTGGATGTGATCGCATAGGATCTCGTGATAAGTTGTAGAGAGCTGATATTTTAAGGTACATAGGAGTGAAGCAGTCCCAGTAGGAACAGGAGCAAGGAAAGGGGAGGTTGGCTAGGCGCGGAGCAGTTGGAAAGTGTAGGTTGGGACCAGATGATGCGTCGTCGGTCACGACGGGATGTGTTAACCTTATGTGTTGTATTTACTGTTTGGGTGGTGAATTGACACCTTAGGCTGCCAACACCGGGTCCAGCAACCGCGGCAGCAACCGCGGTAGCAACAGGGAAGGTGGTATATCATGCCCAGTGGCAGATCCTGTATGTACTGTACATTTACAATACCCTGAGCAGTTGAGGAGTAGATCTACCGATTTGATTCTAAGCATGAGAGAAATAGGGGGGGTGGGGGAAACAAAATTGGACAGCAGCGATAAGAAAACATTTCTAATGAAGGTAAAAGAATAAAGGCAGATGAGGAGATTAAGAGTGTAAAAGAACACGGCTTCCAAAGCGACTGGAATGCATGACGACTAAGCAACTGCAAGGAAATAAGGGTATAATGAAAAACATGAGCTTGGGGGTCACAAGCAAAAGGAGCCAAAAAAAAAAAGAACAGGAAGCCCCAATCACTCCTCTGCCGCAGTCTCTTCGCGGGCTGCATAGATCCTATTCTTCTGTTCCAGTGCGCCTGACAACGAATCGATATATGTGCGAAATTTCACTATTTCACGCAAGAGGTATGAAGACTTTCGCTCCCAATTGGCCAACGCCTTAGAAGCATTGGGGTGGCGAGGTGAAAACGCTAGGATCATGGCAGAGCGGAGTTCATTGTGCCGCTGGAGCTCGTCTTCAACATTCTTGACATACGCCTGCAAAGCTTTCAGTTGATCGGCCTCGGGAAGGGCCGAGGCCACCATGCTTTGCTGGGGAGGGGCCCAGTCGCTAATGAGGACCCGATCGGCTGGTAACCGAGGTCGAACGCCCTGTTGATCGATCGAGCTCCGGATCGAACTTTGGATGCTGGGTCGAGCCCCGGATGAGGACGGTGGCGTCCGACTGCTCTCGGCCGTGATGAGAGCGCTGTTGATGACGGCATCACTCCAGCCGTACTCGATATTACTGATCCCACCGATCAAGGGTTCCTTTGATAGTCTGGCGCTCCAATAGTTGGCACTCGATACAAATTCGCGCACAATCTCCGGGGTTCCCACCTGGAAAAGATGTACAGCACCGGTTGGGAGGCTTAGAGCCCAAACATGGGGACGAGATTTGGAGTAGCCGGGAGGTGGGAGAGCACTGGCAATGGTCTGACGGAGGAGAAATTTCCATGTCTCTTCTGCGTTCTCAGTCCAGTTTCCGCCTCCCACCACGACACCCCCCGGGTGACGCTGTTTAGGCTTCTGCCGGGCGCCTTTGACCGAGGCATTGAAAGAGAAAAGGCGCATCCAGCCCTGCTGAATGACCGCAAAGCACTCGTTCCAATTGCGATCCTTCGCCCTCTTATCAACTGAGTCCAGGTGGTGTTTATGCTTCAGACTGCCTTCCTTGGCCCAAGGGGCGCCGGCAAGTTGTAGAGTTTCGTCCTCCAAAAGCGGGGTATCCCTCTCAGCATCCTCGATGCTTGTGATTGAATGGGCCGAATCTTCACGGATAATGGCTTGACTCAAGGCGTTGGCGAAGCCTATCGACTGTTGATAGTCCCCGCGTGGAAAGTCTGACCCAAATGAATCCACTGATGCCGAAGTCAACTTTCCGGAGGAGTACTTACTCCAAGTACTTGATGCGGAAGGACTCCAGAGCGATGCCTGATCGTCCAAGCTGGTCCTACTAGATCCCATGGTAGACGGAGGATATAGCCTCGCTCGCGAACGAGGTTTTGATGACCACCGCGCAGTCCCATAGCGGGAATCTGCAGAGCGGCCACGAGGATAGATGTCAGAGCCACTTCTGCTCACAGTGCTGGGACTTCGGCGGAGCCCACTAGTATAAGGGCCAAGCAAGTTGTTGGCTGAAGACCGCGGCCCTTCTTTCTCTGTTGACGCGCCGTGAAGAGGAAGCCTCTGTTTCTGGATCGAGGAATAAAAGTCCCGGAGAACAGCCTCGACCTGTTGTTCCCATACCCTCATCGACCCAATGAAAGGCGTGTTGACAAGCGGGCCAGTCTCGTTATCAGGATCAGTTGGAATCTTCGCAGATAGATCAGTCCGAGACAATCGGTTTACTAGTTTTGCCGGTTGGTTCAGCGGCCTATCCATGCTCACAAAACGCCGGTCATGATCGTCGGTGGGTGACATCGGATCTTGTGTCGAGACTCTCGATTTACCATTGAGACTTTCGTCAGGGGCGGCTTCGGCAGCCACGCGATGGATCGTGGGCATCGTATTCCGAACAAATTGAGTCTTGGTCATCTTCTGCTCGATGTCGGCAAGATGTAGGTCAGTGTTCAACAGGAGGAGAGAGTAACAAATTGTGTGCACAACATCTAGAGCGATACCATTAGTCCAACCATGGCGCTCAATTGCGGAATGGGGCTGAACCTACCTGCAGCTTTGAAGCTATGGCGCGGGTTACACGCACACCACCTTGTGGAAAAAGCATCCAAGACTCTATCCACTTGCTGAGTCTCACCCTTCAACACCAGCCGAGTACAAAGACTTCGCAGGGCTGCCAGGATGTTGAGGTTGGACCAGTCGAAAAGTTCCATGTATGCGTTGCGTATCGAAGCACGGTCGGGATCCCCAAGCCAGGCGGCGGCAGGCTCGTTCCCGACCACTTGCTCCTGACCTTCGAACAACATCCTCGCTTGCTCCCGGTCGGAATCTGTTGGTTCGTCACCAACGGGACCATCTGAAATATGAGACTCCTCTCTGAGGGGATCTATGCGTTTTGGCTCAATCGACAATGCGGTGGGAGCTTCTGAAGCCGTATAGTAGTTCGACACTTCCGATGTCGAAACCCGTGGGGAGTCATTCAAGCCAGCCGCAGCGGCAGACGTATTCCTCCCCATTTCATTATCCCTGCACACATCTGAAGGGAAGGATTCGTGGGCTTCTTTCAACTTCGGTGGGTTCTGGAGAGCGATATTATCAAGGTTCTCTTCAGGGACGGCACCTGTCTGAGAGAAGCTTTCAACCACAGGCGAAAGCGAGGAGCCGGGTAACTCCTCAGGTCTCAGCTTTGTTTGAAGAGTACTAGCACCAGAACCGTTATCTACATCGTTACTGTTCGAGTCCACTCCCTTTCCACGCCATGGGTGCTCCGGTTCTTGCTGCTGATCGGCAGGGTGACTCGGATCCAAGCCACCCGACCTGACGATGGTCGACGCCTCATCTCCACTGCTGGTGAGGCCGAGTGATGATGCCTCCGGAGCGCTGCTCGGTGGAACCGTCGGGTAAAGGCTGTATTTGGCCTTTGAAGGACTCTGGGTTGCTGTGACTAAACTCCCTCTCTGATTTTGCGTCGGCGAACCTCCCAGGTTTTGGACCTCCGCGGCTGGGCGCCGGTCCAAGGGTCTACTGCCGGGGTCTGCAGTGGAAGAAGGGTTCATCCCTCTCCCTATACTGCTAACCGAGATAGCCTCCGGTTTGGCCGGTTCCAGTACGCGGAGATGGCCGCTGAGCTCCGGGGGAAAGAAAATGGGGGGAGGAGCACTTTCAGCAACAGACTTCTTGCGCCGACGGAAGAAGGAAGACTTCTTGGTCACCACCTGGTGCGTTCCTCCTTCACGGTGCGGGTTGATTCCTGCTGCACTATTCTTCAGTGGCTGTCTCCAACTCTTGGCGTTCGGCCCAAATCCGCTGGGATCCTTGTGGTCGTTTTCTTGGGCGAAGACGTGGTCGGAAGGGTGGTACTCGCTTGAAATGGCGGTCGACACCTTTGAGGAGCCAAACACACGCCGGAAGAACCCTGGCCGTTCCTTGGCTGCTGGAGCGGGGTCGGGTGGCGCGGGGAAGATCGGCTTGTTGAAGGAAATGGTTGGGCTCGGCGCGGGCGGGTCGAGCGATGCAGGGATCGTCGGCGGAGGTTCAAGTCCGCTCTCCCCGAGTTTGGCCAGATCTGAATGATGACTCCGGATCGTCGCCGTGCCCAGATTTTCCGGTCGAGCCTTTCGACTGTTGTTCGACCGCGGCGATTTGACGCTGTTCCGGCGCGATGCCCCGGGTGTCGTCCTTGACTGCTGGGGGTTAGAGGTGCCTGCATATTCAGCCTGCGGAGACGAGTGGAATTTACTTGGTCCACCAGGGACGCTTGGAGTCGGCGCTGCATCAAGCCCTCCATACGACGAGGGGTCCAAGTCAAAGACAAGATCCGGAAAGGAGATGAATGGCTGTCTTGTGCCGAAGTCTAAGCTCGCAGAGCGCCTCTCGCCGGCCGCGTCCAGTCGTCCCATTTGCATTGAAGTAAGATCCGTTGGGGGCGAGGAACTGCCTCGATTTCCATTCCGAGACGCCCGGACATTCGCTGGGGACGCAATGTTCGAATTGGTCCTATAATCGTACAGCTGACCACGGGAGCCGGTTCCTTCGCGACTGCGAGTGCTGCCGTATCTTCGTAGGCTGGCATGATAGTTCGAGCTGCTGTTGCTTCGACGGCTTCTCGCCGGTTGTGTTGCATAACGGCCAGTGCTCTCATCGTACGTGCATTCTACCTCCGAGGACACGGAGGAAGAGAAAGTGTGGCCTCGATAGCGGCGTTGCGCGATCGACTCTGGCGAACCGTTGCCGCACAAGTCGGTCTCAAACACCGAATTGAATAAGCGATAATCATCCAGCAGAGAGCCCGAAGCAAACTGATCCAACGACAAGAGCATGTTATCCACAATTGAGGTGCGGGCTGCATGTTTCGGCGATAGCGACAAGTCATGTGGGTCGCGCTCGTCGCCCGATTCATTGCTGTCGTTGGCATTATCAGCTGGATTGAAGTCGTCCAGAAAGGTCTCCCGTACGGACGGTCGTGGGTGGATTCCCCTTCTCGCGGCTATGCGATCGCTTGGTTCGAACGGAGGGGTTTGAGGGGGTGAACTGCTTGCGTGCTGCGGAGGCATTGTGCGATTATCGAAACGAGAGGTTCTGTTCATCGGAGAGGACTTCTGCGAATGGCCGGGGTTCGTGGCATTAATGCGAAGCGAGCGACGGGGCCTAGAAAGAACGTAAAGTGGAAGGGAAAACAGAAGACACGAGAACAAAAAGAGTAGGGCCTGTGCCCAGTCGTGGAAGCGAGACAGAGCGTCCGTTCTGGAGCAATTGGTCGGTGGATTACTGAGCGTCACCGTTCGCCTTGAGGAGCTCCGAAGCCCTGACTGGCCCTTCTCCTGATTTCAAGAATGTGCCGGGAGCCAATTCGCGGACATTAGATAAGCGGCATAGCAATGGCCGTCGCTGTCATCGAAGCACAGTGTAGGTCAAATTTACCACCAGCTGAACATCGCGTGAGAGGTAGAAAGAGGAGTGAATTGGTGGTGTAAGGGGAGGGAGGAGGGGCCGAGTGCTGCAATTGGAGTGTGTGATGATTAAAAGCGAGCTATATCGATCCTTCTATGTTCCTTCAGTCATCTGTCAAGGTGAAAGAATGAGAGATTGATCGACGTGGAGTCGGAGAGACGGGTGAAGGGAAAGGGAATTTCATGAATCTGGGAAAAGAGAGTGGGAAGTGTATGACAAGCAATAGGTCGGAGGAAACGGAGACCGCGATCAAGACGACCCAAGGAATATGGAAAGTCAAACAATAACTCAAGCTTGGAGACGGACGGGCGCCGGAAACCTTCTTGAAGTGAGAGTGGGTGTGGGGGTGGAGAGAGTGAACTGGCCACGAGGATCGCGAACGCTGGATGGATGGATGGAAGAGGAGCAAGGATAAATTGGAAATTTGGAAATTTGGAAGATTGGAAGGAAGGTAACAGTACTCCGTAAGCTACTCACATCGAATGCATGTTAGTTAGTTGATGCATGCGCAAGCGTCTTGATCAAACACCGGAAATTGTGGTCGACTCAGGGACCCTGCAGGGCAGTATGGAGGGAGAGAGAAAAAAGGAAGAGGAAGAAACAAATGAAAGAACAAACACACTCCGTACCTCATGATCGAGTAACAAATAACTTAACCTAACCAGAATAATGTAATAATTTGCTGCTAGTGTCGGATCGCAAGACCCTCCTCTAGCAGTTCAGGGGGCCACTTTGTCACTTTATCACCTTATCACTTTAGTTATCACTTTATCGACGCCTGCAGCCACCGATTCGAGTACTGTTATAGTTGTGGTTATTCCGTACACCCACCGTATTAACTTGGGTCTTTTTTAACTTTTTAAAGCACCAGGAAAGGTGATACGCCTCACCTACTTCGGGAGTAATGAGGTATCACCACCAGTCTGGGAGACTGGTCAAATGCCAAATGCTCTTCCAAGATCAGTCGATTCCCTAACCAGATCTGTCAACGTCGGTTTCAGGAGCCACGCAGTCTGTGGTAATCAACATAAACGTCCATAGTATGTACTGTACTGTACTGTACTGTACTGTATCGTACATCCCTTCAAGCATTGTAAGCAGATCCAATCCCACGTGGCAGAAGTGGCTGGTGATCTGTATATAGACACAGTCTATAGAGGACCTAGTGTAAGTTATCCATTGTAACTCAAACAGGGAGTCTGTATATCGTACTCTAGTAGTATAATGCTGAGTTCAGTAAGTATGATTGGTAAGTGCATATACAATAATTTGTAACGGGCTCCAAATTCCTCACAAATTCCTCCGCGGCAAGAAGACCCCAGATGATGACATAACATCCATGCGTTGTTTCCCATTGTCGAAGGAACTCCATCATCTGCTTCTCTCCTCCTCCTCCTCCTCCTCCTCCTCCTCCCCTTCTTCACACTTATCCTCCTCCTCCTTCTTCACCAGTGTCAGCTCAAAACTTGTTGTGGCTTAATTAGCCTTTCCTCTGGAGCGGGTCACACGTTCAATTTGCATGAGTCTCATTCCTCTTACCTGGTGTTGTCCCGCGACTTGGGACCCCCTCCATCATCTCTTCTTCTTTCTTCCTTCACCCACTTTCTGAAAGATGAACCCTCACATATCTGTTCCCCGCCAACATGCCAGTCCATTGAATTTCGGCGGTACTACGCCTGCCAGCCGTAGATCCAGTATACGGATGCCGCGCTTCTTTAAAAGGTAGGCGTTTCAACTCGGACTGGAAGCCTTCGGTACGCGGCGTGCAGCCCGGCATGGAGCCTCCAGGACGATCTTTATCAACATCCTCGGCCTATAGCTGATCATACCCCTCCCTTCTTCCTTGTGGGTTAGGCTATTCAAGTTCCCGCAGATGGATTTCGAGATGGCAATCTGGGAGATGACCTCTCTGTTAATTGCGCCCAAGAAAGTCTTCAAGTCAATATACTACCATGTACGTTATACCTGTTCCCAGACCACAGAAAATTTTGATTGTCTACTGACTCCCTGTCTGGCTCAAAGAAACGTAGGTTGTCTGGAATATACGTATTCTGCATGTCTGACCAGGTTGCCGTGGTGAGGAACTGACCGATTTCCAGAAACGAAGAATACCTGGCATCGCCCGGATCCATCTTTCACCTACCTGCTCTCCTTCTTCCTTCTTCTCACAGCCCTCGCGTGGGGCCTCGCCTATGCGCCGTCGTTTGTGTCCATCGTTCGGCTGTCTCTGATTTTAATCTTCGTTCATTTCATCGGGTCCTCACTTCTGGTCTCGACGTTAGGATATCTCATGATTCCCCGCCTATTCCGCCCTGATGGCGCCGCAGCCTCCCTCACTGGATTTCGAGGTAGTCGTGGTCGGCGGCGTGGCGCGGCGCAGGGCTTGTTCACGCAGCCTGGTGAAAAGGACCAGCTGGAGTTTGGGTACTGCTTTGATGTAAGTCACATCAGCCTGTCTTATGGCCCAGGATTTTGAGCAGGGAAACTAAATCTCGCAAATCTCAGGTATCAATTCGGGCATACTTTCCCCTTTATCTGCATCTTTATGTTGTGCAGTTTCTTCTTCTGCCACTGCTCACCCGCAGTCCAAGCAATTTCCTGGCTACTTTCCTCGGCAACACGCTCTACCTGTCTGCACTGACATATTACACCTATATTACATTCTTGGGATACAATGCCCTTCCCTTCTTGCACAACACCGAGCTACTCCTGCTCCCTATCCTAGCATTCGCGATATTGTGGCTTGTCAGCCTAGTCGCCGGATGGAGCCTGGTCATGCAAGGCCAGATCCTGGAGGTCTTGGTCTGGGGCGCATAAGCACTGCCCTGTGCTCGAGCTGGTGCTCGAGCTGCTCCCCCTCAAGAGCATCTCCTCTTCGCCACTATAGCTGCAATGTATGTAAGTCTTAAATTTTTTTATCTCAGCGCCGGCGTATATGTCATCTTGTCTTGGTGCTGCAATCACTCGGTCAGTCATGGTCCACTGATTTATGATATTATCTTCCGCCTTCTCGTTTCATATAGGAGGTCCCAGATTCCAGGTTGAAGGATTTGCAGGGTATTTTATCTGACAACCTACTGTTAATGGATGTGAAAATCTGTTCCACCTGTTAGTTGAAACAGAAGTACTTTCGTGCTGTACAGCATATCTTCTGGATAGATATAACGCATGATCTCATGCCATGTGTGTGGCTCTGTATTTCTGCCAAGGACTTGATAGAGAAGACTAGAAGGGAAAGTAAGGCCAATCATGATTCCAAAATCTGTACAGAATCAAAGTATATAACGTGCACCAGCGGCAGCAGGAACTAAAGCCAAATTGGAGATGTCTATCGCGTGGCGATTACTTTCTCTTTGACACACCTTTTTTCTTCCCACCCTTGGCAGCCTGCAGCTTGGCATCTCGTTCGGCGGCGCGCTGCTTCGCAAGCTCGACTTTCTCTTCCTTCTCAGCTTCCTTGCGCAGGCGATCAGCCTCACGCTGTTCGCGAACGATCGCCAAACGAGCCAAGTCGGAGCGAGCCTCCTCTGTCTTACCCTCAGCATGAAGCTTCAAGTAGCGTTGTCGCGCCTGATGAGCCTCAATCGCCTCACGCTCCCGCCGCGACAACTGTGATAGATCGCCTTTCGGCTTTTGCGCGTCTTCCTGGTTGTCGCTGAGCTGGGAGCGCGATTTGGCCGTGTGGTTAGGATTGGCTGGTAGATCGTCGTCATCGTCGTCGGTGTCGTTGCCTGATCCGTCCGAGTTCGAAGGGGGTAGGTCACCCGGTTGAGCGGCAGTGTGCATCCGGCGAGCCTGGGCAGCCTGCTTTTTCGCTTTGGCAGCCGCACGCCGCTCCTCACGGGTCATTTCGGTGGTACCACTGCTGCTCGCAACGGGTATGGAAGACGGACCGGGTCGGGCGCTGTGGGAAGGTTCGTTGTCATCATTGTCGGAGGACTCTTCGGAGCCTGATTCAGAAGATTCCTCCTCCTCGGAAGAGGAGAGATTGTTCTCCTCGGGATCCTGCGATGTGGTCTCGGAATTAGTGGGGCTGGGATTTGAAGGGTAGTTTACAATGGGAGGGGGTCTTGAATAGAACATTCAGGAGTGCAGTGAGCCCAGGTAGACAAGGAGTGTCCAGGAAAAAAGAGCAAAGGCATACGAACCCTCCAAAGGCCAACGGGGTTTCCATCTTTGTCAATGGGCTGAACATCACGACTGAAATGTTTTCCACCTGTTCGATTTGTGCGCAGGAAAATTGCACCGGGTCAGTCGCGGCCAGTATCCTTCTCTTGTGGTGTGATCCTGATGAGGGGAAGTCCGCTTCATTCACTCTCAGAATTTGGTGTTCGGCTTTTGCACGTACCTCCTCGCGAAGGTTTGGAAAACTTTCCGCGACCGCGGGGTGCCATGGTGGGTGAGGAATAAAGGAGGGAAATGTTGTGCTTTGCGCCGTAGTGGAGGAAGGGGAGAGGAGAGAGAGAGAGAGAGAGATTGTGTGTGTGCGTGTTAATGAAGGGGTTGGCGAGGGAGGGAGGGAGATATGAAGTGAAGTTGGAGAAGAGCAGTCAGCCAGTCACGCTCTGTAGCTCTCCTGGAAGAGAAGGCGGGGGAGGGGGAGAGAGATCGGTGGACTTGAATTTTTGCTTTAGGCTCCGAATACAGTATGTACTGTATTGTACTATACTGTATCATCAGATACTCGACACTGCGTAGTTATATATAACGTTAATGTCTCATGTTCTATCCAAGTTAACTACTGGTACTCCAACGAGCACTCTACCTATATATTTTCGTATCATGTACTACCTGTGTATAATATGCTTACATTATAGACGAGTCCAGTGTTTACTTTTGTATGGAACACTGTTTCCACCCCCTCCTCTCCAAAAAACCTCTTCACACATTGTAATCATCGTGGTATTTGGTAGCTAACTTAACTGGTTAGTTAACTATGTTGAGGCTCATCCAGCCCATATTGATGATTGATTGTTCTTCTCGGTTTATTTTCCTTCTCCCTCCTGCCTCCCGTTCTGATATCATGAATCATTTTCAAGCGCGTTGCCAGGACAGACCTAATTTGCTTGTGCGCGCTGCAATCAAAGTCAATGTGCCCGCCAGGATGGCACTTCCCATGAACATCTGTGCGTATAGATATTGTCCGCCGTCCCGATCTACCAGAGCTCCTGCGATAGGCGTGCCAATGAGGGCGGCCACTGCCACCACACTCAATACCATCCCCATGCGAACCCCTGTCTTCTTCAAGTCGGTCGTCAATGTACTTAATGTGGCGGGGAACAAGGATTGAATGCCGGCCGCTGCAAGCCCATAGAAGGCACTGAAAGCGTACAGACCTCTATAGCTCCCTACCACCGCCCAGCAATAGGCCACGACCCCAGTTATCAGGCTGAAGGGGATGAGCATATTCAACGGACCTGTGTACCAGTCCGCCAGTAGGTTGGGGATCAAGCGACCCACCAGGCCCACCCCGTTCATCACCAGGAGCACATCAATCGAGGTAGACTCCGAGACGCCGACGATGTCTTGCGCAAAGCTGCTGATATAGAAGAATCCCACGTAGAGACCCCAAAAGTTCAGGAACATTCCCAGCGCAAAAAGCGCATAGGAAGTCTCCCGGAAGGCTTTCAATTCGATCAGTGGTCCACTACGACGGGGCGGCAGCCTTTGCTGAAGAAAGATCAAGCAAGGTGTCAACGTGGCTAGCGAAATGAAGCCCAACGTTCGTACCGTCCATCCGTACCCAATTTGGGGTAGAAGCCGCATGACTACTGCCGGAAAGACCAGCCCTCCTGTGGCCGATCCCGAGGCTGTAATGCCAATCGCGATGGCTCGTTTCTGGGTAAAGTACGTCGGAATCAAAGCAATAGTCGGGCAAAACATGAGCCCGCAGCCAATCCCTTGGCCGATCCCCTGTGCCAGAAACAGTTGCCAGTACTGAGTGCACAGGGAAGTCATGAAGATGCAAAATAGCTCGAGTATGGCCCCGAGAATCAGGATGACTTTGAAGTATCCGGCGTCGGTGGCACGTCCCGAGAAAGTCCCTATGAAGAACAGTAGAAAGATCTGAATACTGCCAACCCAGGATATATCAGAGGGCGGCCGCTTCAGGGTCTGGGTATAGTAGTCTTGAAAGACGCCGAAGCTGTTGATATAGCCCCAGGTATTGAAGATAACAAAATGGGCAAGGGCCACTTGGAACCATGCGCCGAAGCCGCCGTCCGGAGGGGGGCCCAAGTCCTTTCCTGATTCCCTCGTCCGAATGAGTGTCAAACCTCGAGTAGTCAAAGCCTCGAGATTGCTCACGTTTGTTGAGGTCTTGGACAGCTCCTTCGGCCGTGGAGTGTCGATAGCATTTTCCTCATCTCCCACATGATCTCTATCTCTATAGAGAACAGATTGATTGGGAGATTGAGGAGCATTAGAGCTCGCCCCTGGGGGGATCCCCTTGCCGGCTCCATGCGCTGGACTGATTGGATCGACGCTGCACGGTAGTTGCGACGTGGTCTTCATAGCTGTTCTATAAGTTACCGTGGGGATGTTCTAAATCAGTAATATGTATGATTCAGGTCCACAATCTGTATCGAACCTCCTAGAAGGCTGGCGAAGCACACGACACCACGTCCGTGAGGGGCAGAAACATCATAAGAGGGATGCGGACAGAACTAAGAGACATAAGTTACCCGTAGGAGGGGTAGACCGGTAAACCTCCAGTCAGTTCAGTGCGGACGGAGTATAGGCCGAGATCCCCGGATTATGGAGAACAGTCGGAGGGCGTCTTTCCCTGCCGGGTCTTGTTCGCACAGAAGACCGAATCGGGCCAAGACAACAATATGATTCCTCGGCTATGCAGCGTCGACGAGTCGCGGGTTTTAAAACGGCATTTTTGTGTTCTCTCTATATTCTTCGGAGCGCACGATACTCTTAGACAACGACGAACGACAACGACAACATAAGAAGGGTTTTATGAAGGGGCAGCGCGTCATCTTCGCTTCGGCCATCTATAAACCAGTTCAAGAGGGAATAAGTATCAACGACTATTAGATTCGAAAGCGGAAAGAGAACGGGCCCTCGGTCCAGAGCTGCCGCAAAAAAAGAACTCAAGAAAGCCCCTCTCCATGGCCGACGAGCGCCCTCTTCCCAATCGCCTTGAGCTCTAACAAATCAATCACCATCGCTGCCCCGCATCGACGCCCCGGGAGGAGAAACATGGAGTTATATAAGCATGAAAGCGAAGCTAAAGTCTAGATGAAACGGAAAAGAAAAAAAGAGAGAGAAAAAAAAGGAGCTGCATCCCGGTCGTAAAAGGCGCGTGGAGTGATTTAGTACTCTTGAGAGCAAGAGCTATTGTTTAACATCGAGATCGTTTCAATCACATCCGCCGGTTCGAGAAGATGCCAGCTGGCGGCTGTTTGCTTTGAGCTTGCCCCAACAGTGACCGAGTAAACGTGATCTTGTGGCAAGTCGAATCCCTGCAGAGCACGAAACATGTCTGGGAACGAAGAGTGCAGTCAGCATCCGAGTATTTGCTGAGAAATAATGGCGCCAGGGGGCTGGGGACATACCTTCATCTGTGAAATCGTCTCCTGAGCAGAAGATAAACTCGGGTGCATCTCCAGGCTCATTTCCGTACTCATTGACCAAGCGGGCGGCAATAAAGCCCTTGTTCACAAAAGTCGGCCGGACCTCCAAGTTGGCCTTGCCTGACATTACTTCCACTTCCCACCGCTTGGCTACGGTATCTTCAAGCGCCTTTCGGCACTCGCGAGCTTGGAATGCACCATATTCAGGATCGGCGCGCCGGTAGTGCCACGTGAGAGCGACCCGCTTTCTCTCTATGAAGGAGCCTTGAGTTCGTTCAGTAAAGTGCTGGAATGTTTCCAAGACCTCCTTCTGCCAACCCATGTTGCTTCGCTCGGCCAGATTTTCCCAGTCGTCGGAATGAGGCTTCCTAATAAAACAACCATGCTCGGCACTCAAGCCCAATTCAGGAATATGGCCCATCCACTCATCCAAGAAAGCCTGATCACGGCCACTGATGATCCATACTGCATTCCGTGGGTCCGCAGCGAGAGTCTTGAGAGTGCGGAGAACGCGATCAGATGGAATAGCTGCTTGCGGGTCCTTCACAATTGGAGTAAGGGTCCCATCATAATCGAACATGAACAACCTCTTACGAGCTCTGCGATACTGCTTCAATAGCTTGACTCTATCGAGAGCTGGCGTTGCCACGGACTGATCAAAGGAAGATAGATTCGTGAGCAGACGGGTGAGGAACTGCTTAGACCAGGCCGAGACAGTGTTGGCAGTGACATGCTTGTATAGTTTCTGCTGTTGCACCGCCTTCTCCTCAGGGGACATGCAGAGAGCTTTATTGATTGCGCCCGCGACTCCCACCGTATCCCATGGGTTAATATGAATTGCATTGGAGAGTGTTCCCGCAGTACCCGAGAACTCAGAGAGTATCAAAGGGCCATTGTTGTTCTGCTGGCAGATGATATATTCCAGACTGGTCGTATTCATCCCATCCCGAACCGTCGTGATCAGGCCCACGTCAGCCACCCGCAGCAATGCAAAATACTCGTGCGGGGAAAGGTACTGCGGATAATATTTGACGGGTGAAAAGCTTAGAGATCCGAAGCGCCCATTGATTGTAGAGACTAGATTCGAGATCTGGCTAGCAATCTTGTTTTCTTCCTTCTGCTCGTCGACGCTAGTGGGGCTGGTCACCTGGATCAGAACCACCTTATCACGCCATTCCGGGTACTTTTCGAGGAAGACTTCGAAGGATTGCAGCTTCTGTGCTACACCTCGGACACTGTCCAATCGATCGCGACCAACAATGATTTTTTTGCCGGCGTACAGCTTGCGAATTCCCGACACGGCTTGCTCTATCTCGGTGGATTCAAAGGCTGCTCGTTGAATAGCACTGGTGTCAATCCCAATGGGAAACACGTCAACCGCCACATGGGCGCCGTACGCGTCGACTCCAGCTGAATTAGAGTCGAATCCCAAGACGCGGGTACAGCAAGACGAAAAATGACGGGAATAGGAGAAGGTCTGGAAACCGATCATATTCGCACCGAGGACTCCAGTGAGCACCTCCTTCCTCTTGGCGAGACAGCGCATGAATTCGCTGCTAGGGAATGGTGCGTGTAAGAAGAATCCAATGTAGACATTAGGGATGCGTTGACGTAACATGCTCGGCAAAAGGAAAAGATGGTAGTCATGGATCCAGACAATGTCACCCTCCTTGTATTCCTTCACGATACGATCCGCAAAAAGCCGGTTCATACGGACATAGTCGGCCCACCACGTGCGCTCTGATCTTCCATCCGTAGGGCCATGCTGCTTGTAATGAAGTAGGGGGTATAATTCCCTTTCGGCATAACGTCTCCACCGTCCTTGATCCTCCAAGAGGATGGGTTCTTCGGGGACATCCGACTCAGCCGACAGCCACACAGGGGCGATTTTCCCATAGCGCGTGGAGCTCATTTGCCTATCGAGTTGATCTCGATCGGCTTGCCCTACCCGGAGCCCTTCCAGGAGAGGGTGACTTGGCGGCCGTTGGTTAGCATCGACGGGCACTGGAGCTGCTGCTTTGTTCAAAGGTATGGTGGACCCGTTCACGATCGTAGGGAATTTGGCACTGGTGTTGATGGGGATCTGCTGCAGAGGTACCGCCGTCTCTTGGGCTGGTTCTACCTCACCAGTCCAGCCAACAAGGGTGTGAGACCATTTCGAGTCCTGGGAGCCGAGATAGGCCAGAGAGTCAAACAGGGCAGATGTTCCGGGGCGCGGTTTCAATTCCTGAAGCCAAGTCAGCCGAGTTTCCGATTGTAGAGATAACGACCACCCAAAGGAGACAGCGAGTGAAGGTTGGAGGGCTGACATACCCAGTCTGAACCGGATCGCATGTAGAGTTTGTACGGAACACAGAAGGCAGCACTAATAATCCGACCGGTGAGGTGCAAGCCCGGGTACTGCTCACAGGGATCCATGTCTGACAACGTGGGCGTGCCAACTAGACTTAACCGACGCAGTAATTCACGTCCTGATTTTGCTTCTCTAGCCGCCAGAGCAGGCGTGGAAGGGGAAACAACGGACGAAGTGGCGGCCGGTGAGTTGGTCGCGACGTCGGAGAAGTAAGAAGGACCATCGGAGACGACGGGCTGTTTCGATTCAACCGCCAGGTCTGGTGTGGCGTTGGATGCTTGTAAGAAAGCGTCTTCGCCCAGAACACTCAGGCCCGACCCAATGGGACCCGGATTGGGCTGGCCATCGGGTAAGTTGGTGGAAGCCCGGTGTTCGGAGGCCATGATGACGGAAGCGGACAAGAACGGGGGACACGACGGGGATGCTGGAATGATTTCCCGGATTAGTGCCCGCTCAATGCGTTTTTCTTCTACTTTGTGGAAAAACGAGGGAGGGGATGGGAATGAGCTCTGCTATTTTCACCCATGTGTGGGAATAAATATAAAATGAAGCAAAAGCAGAAGGGAGGAGGACGGGGGGGAATACGATGAGTTAAGTTTGTAGGAGGAAGAGGGGTCGAGTTACCCTGGGAGGGGAAAAGATAAGCTAAAAGTAGTAACGGTGGGTTGTTGGTGTTGTTGGGTGTGGGGGAGACCGGCGATAAAGTTGCGAATTAGGCCATGAAAGCTGGCGGGAGAGTGAAATCAACAGGAAATATGAACAGCAAGCAACGATCTAATCGAATTCACTGAGAAACAGTAGGAGAGAGATTGAGAATGAAGAAGAAGAGGAGGAGGAGGAGGGGGAGGAGGAGGAAAGGAAACTATGAAATGGAAGGAGAGAAAGCAGAGTTCACTTTGAAGAGACCGGCGCGAAGGCAGCCTGAGGCGGTGAAGTGCGCGGGGGTTACGTATCGGGAGTTGGGATCTTTCCTAGACTACGTACCCCACTGGGTACTCGCTCGATGAATGAAGATGACGATGAATGACCGACTTTCTTGCCAAATAAATCACCGGGGGAAGGTAGGGGAAAGGGGAGACGAAGCAAAAGTCATATTAATCTTATAGCCAGCATCTTCATAGTCCCACACCACCCCCCTTCTCCCAATCTCCCAATCAGGCTCTTGGAAGCGAATCAACTGAACCCATCCAGACTCCCAATTCAAGGAAAAGAGCCTGCCGCAATTGTACAGCAGTTACTGAATCAAACTGAGTGAAAACATTAAAAAAGGGAGATTTATCGGATTGCTTCCACTACACCTGCAAATGTGGAAGCGCTCAAGCAAAGCCAACAAGCAATCAGCTGGCCCGGTGACTATCGGAAGGTGGTTTGCTACCACCGGCATCTAACCTCCAATCCTTCCTGCACGAGTGAGGTAGAAAGACGGAGAAGGGTAAAGAGACTAAGGGAAGAATAGGAGGCATGGGATGGGCCGAAAAGGTTCCAGCCTCCGCGGGGCTGGCGACTCGAAAGGGAAAGAAACCATATAACGGGTGGAGAATATAGAGAAGAAGAACAAACGGGGAAAAGGCAGAGAGAGTGAGAGAGCGCACGCGCCAAAAGAAAGAAAGAAAGAGGGAGAGAGAGAGAGAAACCGGTTCAGTCTCCGAAGCCTGCTGGGAAAGATGAGGGATTGGTGATGCATTCGAGACATGCGAGACATCGCGGCCGGGAAATTGGCCCGACGCACAGAAGATTCCCCCTACCAGGATGGTTGGTCGGGGAAAAAACAGAGTCAGAGGACAAGAGGAGACTGGACTCGACCTTCGAGCCCTCGAGACAGCCTGAGCACGAAACCACCCCACTTTGAAAAACCGCCCACTTTTCTTCCTCCCCCCTTTACGTCATGATCCGAAGCTGCAGGTAGACCTGAGGGTAAATCGGTACGTAGGTCTGATTGGATTGATAACTCGAGGAGATGGGTGCCAGACCGGAGCGCTGGTGCCGGATTTCATCTACCAACGGACACACACTCTCTCAACTTCGACCCAAGCACAGTCACTCGACGGCAGGCGTTAGGTACCATGGCCGCGTTGTTGTCTCATGTCCCTTGTCCCTGAAGGAGCCCATCGTCGATGCACATCGAGAATGGTCGGGCATGCTGTGCAGGGTCTCGTGTCCCGTGTAGGAACCCGACGATCGGTCCCTGTTGTTTTCCATGGATTTAGCCTCATTAACCCGACTTGCAGGAGTGACCAGTGAATCTCAGAACCCCACTGGAAAGGGAGGTAGGTGTTCGTCGGCTTCTGACTCTGAGTAGGTATGTACACAAAATGGGAATGACGATGGAAGACGGAAGAGCATCATTACTATTATTATTGACTGGGGGGCTTGGGCCTGGGAAGGGGAGCCCTTACCCGATCTGGAACGGGTGAGTGGATTAGTACTGTAGGTACCTAGCCTGGAGAGTAGGTACCTTATAGTGCTGTGCCAGCCAGTGAATGCAGTGCAGTCACCGTCTGCCCCAGTGACATCTGAACCTGGAAAACCTAGAATTGATTCGCCTAAGATTGGTTGACTTACTCATCAATAACTACCTTACTAGTAAATAAGTTACATAGTGCAGTACTGACTCAGCTATACAAGATGCACTGGTAGTTAAGTTATGTTAATTAAACTGAGTAGTTAACAAACTAACTAATCCCTTATGACTAACTAAGTAACTCAACTTTACGGAGTAGTTAATTCAGGTTAACTACTGCACAATATGGGTCTAGTCACGTGGTGATAGCTTGATCTAAGGTCACCTGATCATTGTGGTCTTCAGTATGTCCACTAACGTCAGATAAATTTCCATAATCATGGTTTCCCCGTAATAGTGCTTTGCACGACTCGTACCTATTGCCATTGACGCTTGACCATGACAAGCTTCCCGCAACGAAGGATATTTCTCTCACGCAACTATGTGTCTTGGCACACCTCTTCGCTGACAATTCCCTGTCGACGCTTGCATCGGACTGTCGACTGCAGCAGCGACAATGGTGCGATTGTTCCGGAAAGCCTGGAGAAAACTCTGGATGCGCACCGCGACGCCAACCGCGCAAGTTTGATTCGCAGAGTCTATACCTCGGATTCAAGTCCGCTTCGCAACGTCCCAAGCACCGTCAAAAGCGGATCTCGGCCCAGTCGTCCACCAAGTCATACTACCAGTTATGGGGAATCCTCGAAACCATTACCTTCTAGCGCTGAATCGATCGCAGCAAGCTCAATAACCTCCTCTCCTATCCAGAGCACGACTCTCTACTTTGGCGGGTCACGCACTGAACCAAAGCGTGCCGTATGGTTAAAGAATCTGAATGAAACACAAATTTTTAAAGATGGTGGCTCGCAACTCAATGCGGAGATTCGAGCGTTAGGGGACTACATTTCGCCGACTGTCGTCGAGGAGGAACAGGCTCAGCAGATTCTTGCAGAAATCTCTCAGTTGCTCGAAGGGGTCGTGTCCCATCCGCTACAGTGGTCAGGGGCTCGGAGCCTCGGACTCGGAACGACTATGTCTGCTATGTCTATTCGTCTGCTTGTTCCTGACCCCAGTCGCTCAGGGCAAGTACGGGAACCGAGTCCCACCCGGCCATATATGGTCAGCCAATACGCAGACCTCCTGAGAAAGGTCGAGAGTAAACTTCAGGGCCATCCGTCCTATGTAATACTGCGCCACACCTCGGCCAACATTAAGTCAAATCACACTGGCATCCTCGACGTACGCCACCGTGAAACACGTCTCAGGCTGTCGTTCCACTGTGGTGACAATTACCAAGGCCTGTATGAACATATAAGGAATTGGCAGGCTGAATATCCATCATTCCGGTATTTGTTTGTGGCAAGTCGCCTTGTCTTGCAAAACAATATCTTGTATGGTAAAACTGGTGCAGGGATCACCCACCCTGCGCTCGCCGTTCTACTTGCAAACTTCTTGAAGATGAGCCATGGCCAATTTCTCGGAAACGATGACTTGGGTGAGCAACTTCTCGCATTCTTGCACAAGTTCGGACTAGAGGTCAACCTCCAGAAGTCCGGGGTCGCCGCTGACCCTCCTGGCCTCTTCGACCAGCGCTCGATGAGAAGAGTCTACCAAGAGTATGGTGAAAAAGTCAATTGGCCCGTCCACCTTCGTGGCCAAGCTTCCCTCCTGCGTCGAAGGAAAACTGCCCTGGAAAGGGGCAACTATGCTTTGGCCCAGCGACTATGTGTTCAGGACCCCACAAATTACATGGTGGACATAGGCGTGCCTTGTCTGCACACGGCGTTCGTACAGATGACTTTCAGGGACGCATACCAAGTGCTCCGCACCTGCCTTGCGGAATGGTCCGGGGGGCGCGTCACTCCGACCACGAGTCTTTTGGGCTCCATCATCCGAACACCTTTTAACAAGACTGAACAGATGCGCGAACTTCTCGCATCTAGGAAAGAACTCTCACCGCATCGCAGCAACTAGACTTTCACTTCACCTGTGTACCTTGTACGCAGGGCTGGAGCCCAGGGGGTTCTATTCTTCATCGTTTACAATACTCATCTTCGTTGTTATTTGTGTCTAAACATGAACAACTCCCGATGCATCTGCTTTGTTACCCATCAAATCAGTATGGGACAAGCTATCACAGGTGAATTGAAAAAGTATTATTGTAGAAGAAGGCCCGCTTGCTTAGGGATGCATAGGAGTGCATATCACCCAACCCAATGGTCCGTCTTGGTATCGTGAAGGGCATATATACATGTCAAAGAGAGCATCTGCAAAAAGTACCGGATGGTAGCGGAGGTTCATCAAGGCCCAGGGAGATGGAAAGCGGTCGAGAACCGAAGAAAGAAGCAGGAAGCGGCAAGGAATCATGCTAGTTGCTGTTTGACAGTTAGAGGATAAACATAGCCGTAAGTCGAGAGGAGAGAAAGGGACACGCACTAGATTTCCAGTGGGGATATTTGGTCTAATGTATATAGCCAGTTCCCGCCTTGTTCTTCTTTTTCAAGCCTAAGTTGAATTAACAAGGTCAGCGAATTTGGAAGATGACTGTTTTGGGGATCGTGAAGGACTAACCAGTCGTAAGGCCAGAGAATAAGATGACCCTGAACCTGATTCAACAAGTCTTCCGCTCGCTGTTTGTCCATCACTTCTTCCGCATGGAAGTCACGCTTCGACCCGAGTGTTGTTGCTCGTCGTCTCCGCCGCCGCGACTGACCGGTAGCGTTTCTGTTCAATGCGTCAGAATACTCGATGGCAGGGCGATCTGACCGGTGTTTCTCGACGTCCTCTCCAGAGGAGCCGCTATCCTCGGTCCGTCCATTCTGCACCCGCCGGGATGCTGAGCCGTCGGCTGCTTTTAGGGCAGACTTTTCATCTATAGGTGACAGTCCTTCATGATTCGCCGTCTCATGTTCTTGCTCGTTCGAGCCCTGTACCGATCCACTCTCACAATTTCCTGGTTTCTCGACGGTGGTTTGCTCTTTGCGTTCCACCTTATGGGCCTCGGTACCGTGGCTGTGTGATGCCAGACTGTGCTTGATTCCGGCAGCTGCTCCAGGGAAGCCGGCAGCTGTGCCTGGGGGTCCGGTTTGTCGCTGACTCGAAGGCTGCGGAACCTTGGCGCCGTGTTGGTTCTGCATTTCAGCAAATCGATCCCCATAAGCGGTGTACTCTTTATATTCCTTCCAGGATTTCACCTCGCTATCAGGCATGCAGCGGAAAACACTACGAAAGACCTTGGTGTTCTTTTCGGCGACGGCAGACCAGGTATCCAAGTAAAAGAGATCAAGTATAGGGTCCCTCATACAATCTTTGTCGATGAATATATGCTTCACCTCAGGAGCGTACAGGTAAGACTTGGCGTTGTCACCAATGTCTCGTGAAGCCGTCAAATTGCCGCTGTTGCTGGTTTCTGTCTCGTGCTCCGGAGCTAGCGCTGGGTGTCGAATATTTGGCGCGCCTTCAACAACGTGTGCACATTCAATGCCCTGTGCGACTAGATTAGAATGTGCCTGTCTGGCATCGTTCGTGCCATGAGGGTTGGTATGCCGCACAGTGCGTTGTGAAGGACGTTTGGGTTTAGGTTGTTGCAGCGTGCCTTTACCCTCCGATGCAATAGGCGAAATCAGAACCTCGGCCTTGTCCTCCAGGATCTCGGAATCTCGACCCTTTTCGAGGCCTGCCTCCTGAGCCACTTGCAAATGGTCTGGCCCGAGACCATCCACATCTTTCTTGTGTTCTGGGTTAGAGGTTACCCTCGGGTCTGCAGTGAGCTTCCTATTCGACTTGAGATTGGGGTTGTTCCCCTGCTCCCAGTCTACGTCATGGTTGAAACTGTGCATGTCTTCCGAACGAGAGAGAAACTCATCCTGAATGCGGTGGCGGCGTTCAATCATGTCTCTCTCGTCCCTCTTCTCCAGCATGAGAGACTCGGAGTCAGGCGCCTCGTTGATATCAGATGGCTTGGACCCCTCTTCGGCAATTTGAATCCTTAGTAGCTCTTCCTCGGTCGCCAAAGAATGTTCCATCAGCTCATCGACATCGACACCAAGATGCTCTCTCATAAGGCGCATGCGAAGGGTGTGCGGGAAACGGCCCACAAGGTAGGGACGGCCGTTCATGCTAGACCATATCATGTCCGTATCGCGAACAACCGCCGCAACTTCAGAGTCGCGTGATCCGAGCATCGACCGTTCGTTGATATTCGCGGAACCGATGATAGCCGCGCGATCATCAACGACCATACATTTAGCATGAATGTACAGCTGCTCAGTCACGAGCTGTTTTTGCGGACCGATTTTTCCCCATGACCGGAGGCTGAAGAATTGAATGTAATCCTCAGGCTCGATTCCCAATGCTCGTAACCGTCCAAAGATTGACGTCTCACCACGACAGATACTGCGATATTGGCACATCATGATAAGGCGGACGCTAGTTCCACCCTCGCTATCAACCGTGTTCTGGAAACCAGGCATCAATGGAATGACAATCACGGCACGCCATGCTTCTTTGTTCTTTGCAGCCCGCGTGATGCGCTCTACCAATGCGTCCCCGATCAGATTCTCGATTTTTCTACCGTCAATCTCGCAGGTGCTGATGAAAAACTGGTTCTCAATATATACGAAATGATCGGATTCCTCAATCAGTTTCACGTAGGCGTTCATGATGCTGTGTTCGGTTGTGTCCGGTGTGCCTGTCGACCACATGCTACTAGAACGTAAAATCTGGACTTCGCAGGTCCCATCAAGACCGAGAGCTTCCAGATCAGCCGCATCGAAATCAGGAGGCGGGAGTAAGAATGGCGTTGGACGGGTTGGTTTTCGCTGGCGCAAGATGTAATTCCACCTTTGGACAAAATGGCGCGTGAGGTCTCGAGCCGGCTGACCCACTACATGCATTGAGATATCATGCCAAGGCATCCTGGGAATGATATTCCGATCATACATCTCTTCGTACGGTTTGTCGAGATCGTAGAAATCTTGTATCCGAGGGTTCGAGTAGTCCTTGCCGGGCCAGAGCTGGCAATGATCCGCGTCCTTTGGTCCCTCCCGTGTCTCGAAGCCCGTTGGCTTATCATCCGTCAAGAGATGTTGAGGCGTGTCCCATCTTCCGAAACACAAATCAATACCCCCAACAAAGGCCAGAGTGTGGTCGATAATGCATAGCTTCTCATGGTGTGCCCAGAAGAAGGTGTTCTGCCGGAATTGATTGGGCGAACGTTGAACAAAGACATTCGGGTGTAGATCGAGTAGAGAGAACTTGGAGTACTCCGAATCGATTGGAATGGCGGAGTTGATGTTTCGATACATGATCACAAAAATCTTCACACCTTCACGCGCCTTACGCTGTAGCAGACGGTCTAAGCGCCATTTCTGGCTGATAGCGGCCGGTCGACGCATGTAGAGCTCAGGGCTGAGCCACCAGTCATGAATATAGATGACATCTTTAGCCTGGTTGATCGCGCGGGACACAACCCACATGTGATCACGCGCATCCACCAACCATTGCGCGAAGCACTTCTGCCGTACAGGAGCAAAGCTCTCAAATCGGTTCGGTCTCGCCCAGGGGGTGTTATTGACCATGAACCGTATTGAGTCCTCGAATTGGTGGAGTTGCCGCTCATTCCTGGCCAGCAGTCTGAGCTTTCGCTCCGAGTTCTCGAGTCTTAGAGTGTGATGCTGCGGGTGTCGAGCTGACTCCGTTGCAGACTTGGCAAAGTCCTTTGCCTTCTGGTTGCGCAAGCTAGCCTTCTGAGTCTGGAGTTTGAAAAAGGGATCTACCAAGAACACATCATAAATATTCATCTCCTCCGGCGAATCGACGCATACGACGTAGCTGTGCCTCACAAGAAACCATTTGGGGGAGTGGCGTTTTTTTACCATGCCTGGAGTCAGGGCTCTCCGGAAATCAAGGCCTTTGGACGACTGGATAACAAGATATCCTTCCTTGCCATGATAACTCCCTTCAGCGGCAAGACGGACACCTAGTGCCGAAAGCTCGAGGAATTTGCACAGGCGGTTGCTATCTGGCTTAAAGATAAGAAACCGGATTAGCTTCTGTAGGTACGATTCCAGCTTCTTTCGTTGCCTCTCCGGGTAAGTCTCTCTCTTGTTAGCGAACCCAGCTTCTACCGGCCCGGATGAGCCTGCCGGATTCTCTCCATCTGGGATTGTCGCACTCGACTGTCTTCGAGACATGGCGCCAGATGGGCGCCGCGATAATTGCTGATGCTGCTTCTTACCGCCCCTTTCGTTGCCGCTTGTTACCTCTGCCGCCGTCTCATATCCACCATCGTCCTCCTCATCTTCCATGTCACTTTCTAAGCCGCGCACACCTCGAAGATAAGGAAACGCACTGCGCGGAAAGCGCGGGAGGTTGTGTCCACCTTCAGTGTTCCGTAATTGAATGTACTTCTGCGTTCCAAAGTGCAGCTTGTACTTCAGATGGATATTGGCAAAGTCTCTTAGGGTACGGTGTATAATCCACTTCATCCGTGTCATTCCACTTCCGTACTCGAGCTCGATACGAAAAACCAGATGGCGGTCGCCGGAGTGTGAATCAATCTTGCTATCGGTGACCCGCACCTTGAGCTGTTCGAGTAAAATTGGAATGCGCTTGCTTCCATGCTCGTCCCTCTGGAACATGCTGGCTAGAATGAGGGCGGCCGGCACCCCGGACGTAAGTTCTGCCAGAAGTTCTGCTGATTTTGCATGATCGACAGTATTATCCACCTTGCGTCTCTGCCCAATCAGCTTGAGTCCAGCTTTGATCTGACGCCATTTTTGAGCGCTCAGGCTAGAACCCCGATCAGCCCGGTGGCGCCGCCAAGGTGGCGCGGTACCCTCGGCGTTGTCAGATGGGCCAGCCAGCCCGGTCAGTCTTCTGAGGTTGCTCGGTCTTCTCTCGTCGGGGTTCGTTGGAGTGTCCAGCTGACGTCCGCCATAAGTAAGTCCTCTCGCATTCGCAAGCCAGACACTTCTTCGCCTCCATGCCGTATCCCTGTTCAACCGGTCACGACCCTCATCTTCCGAAACTCCCTCCCGCTGCTGCGGGATAAAATTACCAGTGCTCCCCCGGCGCGGGAAGAAATTCGACCGGTAATTCTCAAAGGGTGCAAATGAGCTGGGCAAGTGAAACGACGGACGAGTAGTAGCCTTTGGTGTATTTGGCTGCGTTTGCGAGGCCGACTCATCTTTTTGACGCCGGCGTTGTTTCTTCTTCTTCTTTGGCTGGTGGGCACGATTCTCCCCTGCGCTCTCCTCCGCATCGGCATCAATGTCGCTTCCCTCTTCTTCCAAGGTGTTTGGGAAACGAAAGGCGCCCCGTTCCGAACCCGGGGTTGCTAGATCATTGTTGGTGGCTCTGAAATCGCTCAGGGTTGCGCCACTAGCTGAGCGCGAGTGCGAAACGAAGGAGGGTGAGGCTGCGAATGATTTCAACTTCGTGAGTAGAGACTGTTTTCCTCTCAAACCCAGATCTGCGTCATCCCCCTTTACTGATGGCGGCCTGGAACTGGGTAGCTCAGTGAGAGGGTCGACTTCGGGAGGGTCTGGAGTAAATTGAACGCTCGGACGGCGGCTCGCGGCTGGCAGTGGCGGTTGCGGCTTCCTACTTCCGGATGTTTGCGGTCCCTCGGTCGTCTCATTCATTCTTCGAGGCATCAGCAAGCCAGGATTATCACCAGAGATAGCATCCCCGGATGTCGTCCGATCCTCCGGGTAGCCGCTAGCTTGTCCTGCACGCGCTTTGGATTTATTTTTTGTGATGGTTTCCTCGGTGTCCTGCAGAGGTGGCAGGTCATTCACCTGATCGTGTTCCTCTTCCTCCGCTTTATGCTGCGTGTCTGTTTTCGGAATCATCAAGGGAGACGCAGGATTTGGCGAAGAGAGCTTAGTTCCATCTGATAGCGACATAGGCTCGGGTCTTCTCCAATAATGGCGAGCTTGGGTGTTCTCCGAGCTCCTTGGCTCGGAGGGCTCAGTTGTGGGGTCTGTCATGCTGGCAGTAAAGCACCAACTTCAGCAAGCGGAGATCGACAAGAGAGGGAAGTGGGTGCAGAGTAGACAGAGACGAACATGCGGATCAGAGTGATCCCGTCGGAAGCGGCCACGGAACTCAATATTTGCTAATCATTCTAGATCTAAAGGATCAATGTCAAGGTTGAAGGTATTGAACGATGTGAACGATGTTGCTCGTTCAAATAAGGACTGACGAGACAAGAGAAGGATAGTAAAAAAGAGGAAAGAAACGAGAGAAAGGGGAGGGGAGGGAGCGTGGTGGTGGTGAAGAAGGAGATTAGATTGCGAAAGGGGAGGATGATGGGCGATGTTTGGAAAGAAGGAAAGTTAGACTAGGTAGGTTAGAACCTCCCGTGGATGTGCAGTGCAGCACACTGCAGTGCAGTGGGTGGAGTGTTTGCCCCGTACGGAGACAGTACCTACTCCGTACTACGAGTAGATACGAATTGTGGATAGAACGATGGAAACCTTGAATGACGACAAAAGAACCGCTTTGGTTAATAGGACTAGGACTGTACAGCTTAAAAAGCTTCAGTCTGCATACAATCCGCATATTTACCATCCAGAATGGATTATATGTCTCCTCGAGACAGTTGCCCGATTATCAATGAGCAGTTTGGAACAATCCTATGTTGCTCAAAGCTACGCCGTACTCACTCCCCAGAAATCAGGCAGTCAGTCTCAGTACCATACGGTATGATACGCTACATACGGTGCATACAGATAGATCTCATACCACTCCTACCAACTACCAGCAGAGATAACGGGTAATCGTCACGCAGATAACAAGTGGTGTTACTGTACTCGAAGGTATTTACTTATCCTCGGCTATTGTCTACTGTACAGTACATACCCAAGGCTTAAACTGCTATATGGAGAGTGAGTGATATATGTACAGGTGTATTTAAATATCACTTCCTCATTCCCTGGACAGATTTAATCTCTCCACCCCCTTCCCCCCCCCCCCAGGAGAGCTAAAACAGACAGAGACGAACCACAAAGGAGAAGACCTCTGATCCTTCATTAGACCGCAATTGCGCCCACACGTCAACAAGAAAGATATATATATGAGATTTGTTCTATCAGGAACATCGACTCATTCGAGAATATGACGGACCCCATGAAGCCTCTGGATGCTGCGCCGCGTTCTGACCTTGAGAACACCAGCGCGCCGTCGCCTGTGTCTCATCGGCGATTTGCCATTGCGGGAATTCTCACGACGGCATTCGGTCTCGAAGAATTACCATCAGAAGCGGCTGAGGTTGCCTGTCTTTGGTTACTACACCCAAGACTAGCTACCCAAGAACGAATGACTAGTATCGCGACGGCAGTCATCGCCGACTGGAATTCCAAGATCCAGGGCGCTTGCTCCGATTCAAGTCGCCCTGCCAAAGGCCTAATTGCCGTAGCGTTCGACCAAAGAAACCATGGGACAAGGCTGGTTGATCCCTTAGCCAATGAAGCTTGGAAACAAGGAAACCCTCGTCATGCCCAAGACATGTTCTCGATCTTCCGTGAGTGCTGTGTATGCCGATCCAGACGAATCATAGCTCTAATCTCTGTCCTGCAGAGGGCACTGCCCGTGATGTGTCTCTCTTGATCGACTATATCCCATCTTATGTCTTCCCCAGATCAGAACGCAAGATATCTGATAACTTGGTTCTGGGTGTTTCTCTAGGCGGACACGCTGCCTGGAGCTGCATCCTGCACGAGCCCCGCATAAGTGCGGGCGTTGTCATCATTGGTTGCCCTGATTATGTGAATCTCATGGCCGATCGCGCAAGACTGTCCAGGCTGCCGTCCTGGACCGATAGCGAAGCTCCTGGCTCCGATTTCTTAGGCTCTGAGGATTTTCCGGGCTCATTGCTCGATGCCGTTCGAAAATACGACCCCGCGGGCTTGTTCTTGAGCCAAATGGACTCAACGTCGATACCTAGTGCTCTCCGCAGCGAATCCTTGCCGGCTCCCACAGAAAGTGAGAAGGTCTCCCTACGCCCTTTACTCGATCGTTGTTTAGCAGGGAAGAGAATCCTTAACCTATCGGGCGGGATGGATAAATTGGTACCCTACCATCGAGGAAGCGCATTTTTGACTTGGTTTAAACAAGCAATCTCATCCAGTGGGTGGTTTGCTGATGGATTGGTCACCCTGGAAGACATTGTCGATGAGCACGCTGGACACGAGGTAACTCCCCAAATGGTCAACGAAGCGGTCCGGTTCATTCGTGAGACACTCGAGACCAATAGTGCGTGCCTCAGGACGGGTTCCGTTCGAGAGGCTAAGATGTAGACATGCCACAAGATGATCGAATACAACTATTTATATTGCTATTGCATGTAAAAAAACACACTACGTGTCCTACAATCCAATTATGAAGGCGCACATGATAGTCAAGCAACCGAGCAGACTCATGTTACTCGAATACATTCAGCGAGAATGGAAGGCAATTGTCACTGGACTATTCGGCCCGGTGCGGATAACGACAACACATCGGTGAGTGGCGATAGGAATCGACGGCGAGAAGCGATATAGCCCATGGCATCAAGTCGGAACGAGCATTTGCAACAGCAGTCGAGGGATGAGTCCGGGAGAAAAAAAAAATAGTGAAAAAACTCAATTCCCCTTTATGGTATTGTTCGATAAATCTGATCGTGAAGTTGTCTGGCGGCCATTTTAAAGCTAGCCACCAACTAGACACCCTTTATTTTGTAGATACACGGACCAAGGTGCCCGATCCGCGGCTCCCATTTGAAGTTTTCATCACCAGGGGAGATAATTGACCCTCTTTGCCCTGAGCCGTAGCCAGCGCAGCACCTGTCCCAGTCTAATCCTTCAAGCAGAAACGTCAATTTCCACATTTAAGCAACAAGCTCAACAACACCACCAGCCTCCTTGATCTTCTTCTCGGCGTCACGGCTGAAGTAGCGGGCGCGAACGACAATGGGAACCTCGGGGAGACGGCCCTTGCCCAAGACCTTGGAGTAACCGAGGGAAAGGAGGTCGATGACAGGGGCGGTGTCGGTCTTCTGGCCGCTCACATAGGCATCGCGCTGCTCGGCAGGAACGAGGGACCACAGCTGCAATACAAACAAATTAGCGTTTATTCTTGGCCGCCCCGGTCTTCCTTCACAAACGGATGCGGACATGTCTCAATCCACGTTTGCTTCATCGATATCCGACCAATTCGACCACCGTTCACTGAGAAATTTCCGATCCTCCCTCTCAAGCGGATGCAACGTACCTTGTCAAGGTTGATGGTGGGCTTCCAGAACTGCTGCTGGGTCTTGTGGAAGTATCTCATTCCGACCTTACCGAAGTAACCAGGGTGGTACTTGTCAAGGTTGGTACGGTGGTGGTGCTGACCACCGGCCATACCACGACCACCGGGATGCTTACGGTGCTTGCCAATGCGACCGTAACCGGCGGAAACATGACCGCGGCTGGAAAACAGAAATGTCAGTCTGGTGTCCTTCCTTCTTATGTTCGGCACCTCTCCGGAGAGCGCCGGACAAAGCATCTGCCTGTCGCATTCCACCACGAAAACCGCGAGATCACGATCGAGGGCATCGAGGCGAAGGGAAAAAGCTTTTTCGACTCACGCTTTCCTTGTCTTCGAGAAACGGGTAGGCATCTTGTCGACGGTGCTGAGCTCGACAAGACCGGTCTGAGAGTTTGGCGATGGGGGGGATGCGGTCGTGGGTGCTGGGCTCAGATGTTGAAATCAAGGCTTGGGGGGGGGCTAGAATGTGCGCTAATTTGCTTGCCCTAACTTAGGGCCCTGCCCTTCAGATGAGCCTTGGCGCGCCCCCGGAGCGTATCGATCACGTGGCTTTATTGTGGTCGGGCATCGGATCTGCCTGTGCCAGTTGGCGATCTCGGCCAGTAACGTAACTTGGTAGTTGGAAGTAGTTAGTGTTGCTAAAGTCACGGGTAACTACTACGTACTGTAGCCACTCAACTACGTGACTGCTAAGAGAGGCTTATCATTGCTTTGGTCTTCAATTGCTCACATAATCACTAGGCTCTGCTGTTGACACATTGCTTATCATCTCTGAAAAAATCAGACAGGCTCTGAATCGTCCTACCTGCGGGTTGATTGACAGAAGCAGTGGCCATGCTCTGCTTGATCCAGGCCGGAAGCTTTCCTCTGATATTGGTTCGATCATACCGTTTATCCATCAACACGATAGCGGCATAGTCGTTGCGATGCCTGATAGCTCGTCCGATGCACTGGTTCACTGCCCGCATACAAGCGTTTTCGTAGTATTCTCTCCCTGCAGCTTTGGCGGTCGACCGCCGACTGGCTGCGGAACCAACTGCTTGATCAAACGCTTTCTGCTCGACATACTCAATTTTTGCTTGCCAGACGGCACTTTGAATGTTCGGAAACGGCAGTCCGATGATGACTACGCCACGTCCGAGTCGATCGGAAAAATTGATCCCTTCGGACAGCTTCCCACCCACCACGGACAATAGAAGCGCACCGCTACTAGAGTCAATGAGCTCGGCGTACTTCTGAAGCAATTCTTCCGTCGACTCAGCCATTTCTCGTGATTCAGAGAGGACTGGCTTCGTTCTATAGATTAGCTCGTATACGCTCTGGCCCCGCTCGCCTTCTATCGGCTTTTTCCACACGTTCAACACTTGGCCCAGGTAATCGTAACTGGGGAAGAAGGCAACGACGCCATCAGGAATCGCGTTGCAGATGGACGCTATTGTTCGGCCAAGGTCAAGTATCTGAGCGATCGCCCAGAAGCATCAAAGAGGTGCGCCGGTTAGTCGAGACACGTTCTCCCATCAGCTTTTGTACGAATCACTTACCATTGCCTCTACGTTTCGAGACTCATACGTGAACTCGAGATTCATGCCTTGTACTCCACGCCCTAACGTGTGTACAGTCAAGTTCTCCGACGGAATTACATGACCGTAACTGAAGGTATCGATTCGTTCAGAGGGGACATAGGAGAACAGATGATTCATGTAGTCTGCCATCTACAAAATCTGTTAGACGGACAAATCCGAAAGACAATTCACTAGACACTTGCAGCGGGATCTTACCGGTGACATCGTTCCACCAGCCAGTATGACGGCTCTGGCATCTTCAACGAGGTCACGGAATTGGTTTGTCGGATCAAGAAGCATGTATTTCAACTGAACTTCATCCTTGTCTTTCAGATAAAACAATCGCCCCTCAGCGGACGGGTTCATCAATGAGAGCAGGAATCCCTGTATGTGGAAAAGTATAGGTGCCGTGGATCTCCCAGAAGCCCTGGCTCTTGTTGCTTCTTTCGTGAATTCGACGTACCCATCGACTTTTCTGGCGAGCTTACTTTCCTGAAGATATCGGCTTAGTTTGTAAGGGTTAATTTGGTCGACGCCCTTCCCAGACATGAGCTCCGAAGGCAGGACACGTCCTTCAGGCGGCCCATTGCCGGCCAGCACAGAGCGAAGGTGATGTGTAATTGAGCCGAGGAGCCGGATGATCTGAGCAATATAGCTCCTGTTTTGTCCTTTCAAACGGGTCTTAAACTTGCGGGCATAGGCCGTTAGTTGTAAGATAGACAATTCAAATTGGGAAAGTGTCACAGTCGCGGAATGAATGCTAGATATCGCATCCATCAGATTATGTGCTTCATCAATGATGATGATATGGCCCTTGATTGACAACCCAAGTGCTTCCCTGGCTGATCGCTGAAGCAAGAGAGGATATGGAAGAGTGACAATCTGTTCAATTTCAGTCGTGTGTTTAGAACAAAAGGTTCAAAGGAAGACCCACCTCGCTATGCTTGATAACCGATCGAGAAGCATAATAAGGACATATTCCGATCTCCTTTCCGACGTTCCCTAAGTCTTCTATATCTTTCACCGTCGCAAGTGCATGGTCGCGGAACCGAATAGCACGTGTCTCGTCTTCTTTTGCCGGCAGATAGGGGCATTTGTGTTCTGTGGCTACTCCAGGTTGCTGCAATTCGAGACAACGTTCATTGATTGCTGTTGGATTCTCAAGTGAAGATACCCGTGTATTAATGCAAAGATTCTTCCGGGATCCGAGGGAGAGGTGCCTAATGCGTTCTTCCAAGGCCTTACTTCCATAACTGGGTATCATATCTTCTGGGATACTCGATGGCATGGCAATGCGTCGTAATTCACCTGCAAATTGGGATAGCTGAGAGTGTGTCCGAGAACAAAAGAAAATCTTAATCTCATCGTCTTGGTCACTGTCTGCATCGTATTTAGCAGTCGATTGCCCTCTGAACCTTTTCAGCAGTTCAAGTGTGCTGAAAGAGAGCCCACTGTCGGGTTGCAAGCTTTTGACTGAAAGACCTGGTTGACCATCGTCGCTATCATATTCATCCACAAGGAATAGATCTTCGTGCAAGGGCGGCCCCGCGGATGCCTTGCTTAGTTTCTGATGGTCTTCAATTTCATTATTCTGCGGTTAGGACTCGACAGTGAACCTACCTGCTTTTTTCGGGGGAGTTCTGGATTCTCCACCACAATCCTTTGTTTCTCTTCTTTGAGTTTTGTCCTCTCTAACCGCTCCTCGAGCTCCCTCCTTTTCTCGAGCATTGAGCGACTCAACTCACTCTTGGCGAATTCCAACATCCAGTCCGGCTCACTCTCGTCATTGTCTATCGCTAAGGTCAGAGGCAATAGCAATGCATATTGATTTAGATCCATAATCCTCACTAAGTGTGTGATCGATGGTGTCTTGGAAAGCAGAACGCTTGTGGTCGCGCAGCCAAGTCAAGGAGCCACATATCAAACTTAAAGATTTACCCTACGGAATATGCTAGTCATCAGTCATTTGCATGGTTCCTCATCACCTTCAAATCAAGTAAGAAGCAGATTTCGCGTCAAGCCTTTCAGAGTTTTTAGGCTATGGTCCCCTTCAATGGGCCGAGCTACGTAGGGTGACTTGAATTCACTCACAGTGCCTAGCAACACCAAGTTAGCAGGGGTCGCAATGCCTTTGCCTAGTCATGTAGTCCAACCTACCCGTTGGGGACTCGAAGATTGCTACTTTGCCATCCTCGAGACATGTGTAAAGCGCTCTCATGAACTGAATTTGAATATTATAGGGCGAATAAGGGTGGTGGAAGTCCTTGGTCTGCAGCTCCATTATTTCCAGGTGGTTAATGCTGCATTCATAGGCTGATTCCACAGGAGGTATTTCGACAATTCCAAATAGAGAGACGATAATGGGTGAATCCGACAGATTAGACAGTTTACAAGAGAAATAGAGACTTAAAGCGGTCAACTTTGATGCGAGGATGGAGTGTGTAGTCCTTTCTGAGTTACCACGAAGAACATACAAAGAACTTTCCACGGAAGATCGGAGGCCCCACATATACACTAGTCAGAACTAGTCGCGCCCCAAATCTTTTTGGTAGCTCACCTAGAACCTAGAACCTAATAACGCTCGACTCGCACTCTTAAGGCTGAGGAACGTACAGTACTGAATTTCTAGGTACACAATGAGTAGTAGCAAGTAGAAATCTGTTCGATCCTTATACCTTAGTGCTTAATGCTCAACTGCATATCAGGGTGGTTTCTGGTAAAACAGAACAATTTAGTGATTGGTTTTGCAGGTATTGACCTAAGTTGGTTACGTAACTACTAGATCCCGGTAAGTTCACTAGTTACTGTGAACACAGGTCATCTGAACTTTTTTTTGGGCTCATGTGGAACGTTTCCACGGCACATGATGCCAAGCCCTTTATATAATCAGGAATGTTCCACGCGATCTTACATATTACTGTTTTTATTATTAAAATTCAAATTCCTCTTATATTCTTAAATACTCTTACTTAGAAGTAGTTTAAATAGTATGTGTAAAAGTATTAAAAAGGATGATGTGGAATGAAATTTTCTGTTCTCGAGGTAACAGGGTTGCTTGGAAATCACGTGGTTAAACTGCTTATTAAGCAGTTTTCGTTCCACGTGAACCGAAAAAGCAGTACAGCCGATCTGCAACCACCTAGTGGGAGACTTAGTTACGTAGTAGGTAGTCAACTAATCTAACTAACGAACGTTAGTTAGTTGACCAATCAGTCACGTGGTGTTATTGTAAGCTCTGTTATATAATAATGTACACATGTAAGTGGTGAAGTACTAAGAACTACTGAAGTGGTATAGATGTAAACTGCCTTGATCGATCCGATTCATAGAGGCTCAACGGACTGGTTGATTGTTGACATAAAGTTAAGAAGAAGCAGGTGGCGACGGGGGCGAGCCGCCGGGATGGCCACCTCCCCCCAATGAGAAAGGCGCTTTCGACCTCAGTCTCAGTACCCCAGAATCGTCATATGGCAGACGTCGCTGTATTCTTACAGTATCTCCGTAGCTGGGGTATACACATAAAGTATGTTATGTAGTAAGATTATCTCGCTTTTTTAGACCATTTTGGACCTCTTTCTAACAATGTTTGTATAGGCTACCTTTATTTAAATTCTGATTATAATTAAAATCCGACTAGCAAGGTTGTTCTGGATGGAGAATCGGTATAACACGCATTGTTACAATGAGGTTTTACTTTTAAACTTAGATAAGCAGTCAACTACTAACTATAGCTACATAAGTTAGCTAATAAAACTGGAGTACTAGTAATGTTGAAGACTGTATACTCTGTACTTGGGCCATCAAGCAGAACCAAGGCCTTGCCCCATCTGACAGATGAGGTGGTCTGGGCGAAGGAGTCAACATCCGTAGTGTGATCCAAGGAAGAGTACCTTTAGGGGGTGGAAGAGAAAGGGGTAAGTGTCGCCAGTTATACTATTAAATTACTACTATACACTCCGTGACTACTAGGTACGCAGTCGGTGTAAGTGGTACGGAGTAGTACTGAGTACTTAGTATGCTTGCGCGTGCTATTAATAGCCATAATTTCTGAGAATTATGTGGTACTGTACTATACACTAGTATTACTCCGCAGGTAACTTACCTAATTAAGTATACAGAAGGTACGTAGAGTCGTGGACTTGTTCCGCTCCTGGCCAAGTATAAGCGCTATTGACACCGGTCGAATTTCTATTGCCATCGGCATGTATTTAAAAATACAAGTCTTTATGATAAGAATCTTCTTATATTAGGAATTACGTTAGGGATTCTTAGGGTATTTAGGAGCAGAAGATATTGCTGTTAGAGTTCTTTATTAGAAAGTCTTTTTTTTTTCTTTCTATTAGAATTATTAGAGTCTATATCATTATTAGAGTATATTATTCTGGATTAAAGTAAAACTATGCAGAGTATAAAGAGTATATAACAATTACCGTCTACTTTATAAGGTTTAGCTGCGGTAGCTTTACCATTACAGCCGGCCATTATCCTGGCCAAGTTACTTTCGATCAGGATTACATGTGCCTGCCTATTTAGGGCTTCATGCTTGCTCCTACTTGACAAATGGCCAGCATCTTGCACTAGATAGTAGCTTCAGCGACATGTTGGATATGTATGATGATGGGAAGGTGGATTGACCTTAGGTAAAGTATATTGTAACTACTGTACATGTAAGTATGTAGTATAGTATCTCCGTAGTAATCTGATTGTGCATCTGATATTTCGGTCATAAAAAAAAAGACATGGACGATATATATTATGTAAGGGGAGCTTCTCCTACAGTACAGTCCTTGTAATTTTACTACTGTATCTACTGAGTATGTGTAATCTGTATTTCGTACTGTACTGTACCTCTAAGCCAACCGACTACCTATGTATTTAGTCAGATACCAAATTTATTAACATGCCAGATGAAACCCCACTTCTCGAAATTGCCCCTGGCCCCCTGTCAGAAAGACTACTTCACTTGTTTGATGTTCAGCAGATTCGGGCCCTGAAAATCAGTTGGCATGTACTTGGACGTTGGGTATGAATATATTCCGTACAGTGTAGTACATTACTTCTTAAGTATATAGTGTACAGTACTTAACCATAACCACATCAAACAACTACAATACCTTCAATGTAGAAAATCATCCAAGGTGACGGAGCCTTTGCTGGCTTGCTGGCTTTGTAGTTTGTGCAGTACCCCCCTTCTGTCCCCACCTTCTCTCTTGTACTGTTTGTTGCTCAGCAGTAACCTAACCTACTCGGTGGATTATTATCGATGATTGTTCCCTCCCCCCAATGTTTTTTCCCGGCCCCTCGTCGCCCTCCCCTCCCTTAGTCTAAGTAGGTAAAGTAAATTAATTAGTAGTTAGTAAGTCTAGCAGGAGTAGGTAACTAAACTACGCACTGTGTACTAGTCCCAAAGGTGAGCGTACATTGTAATAATCATCGTTACTACTCGGTAACCTCCATTCCGCTTTCTGTTTACGCTCAGCCCGAGTCTTCTTTCTTCCTTTCCTCCCTACTCCCTTAACCACCCCTCTCCCTCCCCCCGCCCCCCACCACCCTTAGCTTTCGACTTATTAACATCTTCTGGATCATCAGACCCGAAGTCTTTGCCACATAGTAAGGGCTTTTAGTCTGAAACCATTTGATTGTCAGGGGCAGAGAAGAAACAATCACAATCAGCCAAACCAAGAAAAGAAAAAGCAATAGTTCCAAGACCGGAGAAACACACTGGCCGCGATGAATAGGCCACCACCCCAAGGTCGTGGCCAGCCACGGCTGGGTGCGACATGGTATCCAGGGGGTCAGGACGATTTCTACATGCCAGAAGTCATCTCTCCATCTCCTCAAAGGTACGAACTGCCCGCGACTCTTTGAACAAACAGTTGATCATCCCTTCCTAGTGTCCCTTTCATTTGGTTGTGTTGCTAATCGATCCTATCATATCCTTGTTCTAGTAGAGTCATGCCCGAGGTACCGGAGAATATGCAAGACAACATAGCTCATCTTGAGCACGAAGCTCGACACCCCCACCACAACCAGCACGCTCCAGTGCAGTATGACCGCTCTCGCTTCCCCGAGCGCACTTCGTCCGCCTTCTCACAAGACCAGCCTTACCCATCAGCCTACGAACCTGCCTCCCAGTACGAGCAGCAGGATACGGCTCACGATGCCATGGATACTCCCAACTTCTCTCCCTTTCCTGTTCTGCGAAATCCCCCGCCAAACGTCCCTCCAACCGATGAGCAGCGGGAAGCCAACCTGGAAAGAGCACGTATGGCGGTGCTCTCCTCTAATGATCCGGAGATGCAGCTGGCCTGGGCTCAAGACGCGCTCGCTTTCGTCGAGGTTGCCATGCAGAACGAGGCACGTCTGTCTTTGATCCAGCCTCCGCGACCACAAACCCCCCCGGTAGAGCGCCAACTTAAACTCGACGCAATGAACATTGTGAACTTCCTCGCAGAACAACATCATCCCAAGGCTGAGTTTATCAAGGGCATGTGGCTCGAGTTCGGGAAATTTGGATATCGCGTCGATAAGAAGGAAGCTTTCCGATCCTACTCGAGAGCCGCGGACAAAGGATATGCCAGAGCCGAGTACCGGATTGGCATGCAGTTTGAAAGCTCTGGAGAGCCCGAGAAAGCCATCAGGCATTATGAGAAGGGTGTTGCTCTTACAGACTCTGCTTCCTTCTACGTATGTCTCCCCGCGTTATCAGACCAGCTCGTACCCCGCGCTAATGATATATACAACGGTAGCGCTTGGGAATGATGATCCTACTAGGCCAGCATGGTCAGCGTCAGGACTATCAGATGGGGCTTGAATACATTAGCCTTGCAGCGCAGTCCTGCGATGAGAATGCCCCCCAGGGAGCCTATGTTCGTCCGGATTCACCCATCAATTCTGCGGCTGGGAAGCTAACCTCTTCATGCCCAGGTCTATGGCATGCTGCTAGCGCGAGAGTTACCGCAGGTCAATGTTCCGGAGAGCTACCTTCCTCTTGATCTCAATGCCTCCCGTGTCAACATTGAAAAGGCTGCCTATCACGGCTTCGCAAAGGCACAGGTCAAGATGGGTGCGGCCTATGAGCTGTGCCAACTCGGCTGCGACTTCAACCCCGCCTTGTCTCTGCATTACAACGCATTGGCTGCACGACAAGGGGAACCGGAAGCAGAGATGGCAATTAGCAAATGGTTCCTTTGTGGTCACGAAGGCGTCTTCGACAAGAATGACGAGTTGGCATTCACCTACGCTCAACGTGCCGCTCAAAGCGGATTCCCTACTGCCGAATTTGCCTTGGGATACTTCTACGAGGTCGGAATCTTTGTTCCCGTGGACATCAAAGAAGCTAGAAGCTGGTATGCCAAAGCAGCCGCCAACGGAAACAAAGATGCGACAGGCCGCATCGATAGCATTTCTCGCTCCAAGACTTTGTCCAGAAAGGATCACGAGCAAGTAGCAATCGCTCGGATCAAGTCGCGTTATGGATCTGGTCAACGAGGGGGTCCGATGAAACCTACCCCTGAGAACATCGAAATGCCTGATCCGTCCCGAATGACTCTCTCAGACAATCCATTGGCCGCTGCTCCCTATCCCGACAGGCCTTCGTCCCGGGCCCGACCTGTATATCCACCCGGATATGGCATGCCTGACCCACGTCCTAGTTCCGCGTTTGGGATCAATCCCAACATCCGCAATACCGCTCCCACTTACAACCGCGCGGCGTCTTATGGACCAGGCCCTATGGGCTACCGGACCCCAGGGCCCAGTACCCCCTCCACTGCCAGTCCCACAAGCCCAGCACCTACAACTCCTAAGCTTGATATTGGCTACTCGGCACCGCTCGAAAAGTCCAACGCGGACGCTTGGAGACGCCCTCAGCGGCTTGACAACATGCCTCCTGACCGCAGACCTGTAAGAGGCCCTGCCTCTCCTCATACGCAAGTTGGTCCGGTGAGCTCCCCTCGACCAGCTGCTTCGCCTTCAACCACGTCATTCCCCCCACGGACGGAGTCTATGCCGTCTTCGAATGCTCAATCCATGTCTAAGCCTCCGCCATCTTCATCCACACCCAAACCTTCCTCAGCCGCGTCCACCCCTAAGCCCGCCCCACCGACGACAAGCGCTGCCGGCCAGAAACCTCCAGCAACAACGCCAGCCAAGTCGCAATCTGGTCTTCCGGGTAAAGGCCCCAAGACGTTTGAGGAAATGGGGGTTCCAGCTGTACAGAAAGACAGTGATTGCGTATGTTCCTACTTTGTTGCAGCCGCATACTCGTCATGATAGCAGCTAACATTGTCTAGATTGTCATGTGATACCCCGACGCCATCTATCCCGTGATATTTATTCGCTTGTGCTGTATCTGGGAAGTCTTATGAAGCGCGATGCCATCTCTCCTTGCCTCGAGCCATGTGGTCAGGGTCGAGTAGCTTGAAATTGAGGGTCATGAAGAGGCAGCTTACGACTTAAGTTTGAAACCTAGACATTCAATGTTTCTTTGGGATGGTTATGTTTCTTGCACTTCATAGGTTTTTCTCAGGGGTGTCAAGAACACCGCAGTAAAATGAACTATTTTCCTACCGGGCATAATTATGTATGAGAAGAGTGTGGCAATCTCCTTCCTGCTCTGAAGTGGCTATTTCTTGCTCTGAAGTGGCTATTCTGTTGCCCTCTACAATGTTCCGAGCTTCTTGTGTCTCCCTTCACTTCCCCTGGAGAAGGAAGGCAATCGTTTATGGTGGGTGCTGAATGCCAGTCATCTTCGCTCTAAAAACACGTGACACGTCGGTCCAATTGTATTTAATCCTCTTTCTGCCGCCGGGAAATATGTAACTCTCTCTCCTCTTCCCTCCCCCCCCAGCTCGGTGTGTGCCATGCTGCATCGGCAGCTCAACCGGTGCACCAGAGTCATGACGCAGAACAAAGCAAATTGTCCTAAGACTTTTCGCCGCGAAGGTGAGAAAATGATCATCGTGCGAGAGGCACGGGTGGCTAATATCTTTCGTGGGAGGAGCTACTAACGACGGCGCTGAGGTCATTCTTGATTACCTTCGTGCGTATTCACCCCAGCCTCAGTATCTTGTTTCTCCCTCGGCCTCTGACAAATTGTCTAGAGAGACAGAAGTACGGCCAGTCATTCCCAGTACACATCTGCTCTTATCGCTTTGGAAAGTAACAGCTAACTGTTACTTGTGATTCATGGACACAGTCGCCCGTATTCGGTATGTTAGTAGATGGGAACACTAATCCCGAAGTGGCCAGACTTGCTCCTGCTGAAATGAGGCAGGCTATCGAGATATCAGCCAACCTACACACAGCGGTTACCAAGGGTAAGTCCTAAACTAGATTCTGTTGGGTGTAGTTGAGCTCATTTCTCGCGCCATGGCATCTTCCACAGCGTATGCCGCCAGAGCATTACGAGACTTGTGGCACGACAAGCAGATTGGAGGACAGACAGCGGGTAAGTGTAGATCAACTCGATCTCGTGTCGATGAGTTTTGAACAGCACTGAACTTGAGGGCTCTCTTCATCTATAGGAAAACAAGTCGTGTATCACGCTTTACAAGAAGCTCCCAACGAGGTCACATCGGAAACCTTCGTAACCCTGGATGAGCACATTGAGAAAGCTCAGGGCAAGCTTTCCAGTCTTCAGATCCACAAGAAAAAGGTCCGCATGGAGCTCGCAGCCCTCCATGCGAAACCTTTACTGTCTGAGCTTCGTCGAGATGTGGATCGACTTGGTCGAGATCAAGCAACAACCCGGAAAATCTGGCTCACAATGGAGGGGAATGCTTCGATGCCCGTGCCCGTGCATATGACAAGAGCACGTGCCGAAGAAGATTGGAAGCGCTGGAAAAAACACGCTAGCAGTCGTGCTCGGATCTGCCGTGACCTATGGCGAAGGTGCTTGGATGCGTTGCCAGGCGACACAGCTTGGGAAGAGCTCTGGGTATGGGGGATCATGGTCTCATTTCCAGCCTTGAATGGTTCTAATTGGTGACTATGCAGGAATCTCTAGGATTAGAAGGGCCCCCGTTACGCCGATCACTTGATCACTCGAGCTCGTGAAGAAAGTTAGTGAAGAGGCAGGGTGGAAGGGCGGCGGTCGATCCCTGGTCTTGAGAAAGCACATGTGTGCAAACTGACTTACGGGTTCGTGGCAGCTTAATACTGCACTCTATCAGTATCGTTTTGTTTTTCGATAACTTGATATGTACAGTACCTTGTAAGTTTGAGTCTCCGCTAATTCTGAAGGACGTTCATTCGTCAGTATAATATATTGAAGTCATCTGAAAATGTTGGATTCTTGACTGTATTCTGTATGTAGCACCGACAGGCAAGTATAGGCCAGGCTACTTAAGGAGAACTTGCATACACTAAGAAGAAGAGAAAGAGAAAGAGGAGGAGGAGGAGGAGGAGGAAGAGGAAGAGGAGATTCTCGTGATACATAGTTATTATATGGTACTGGTACAGTATTAAGTCCAATCTGGCATTGTGTCTGGTAGATTCATTTGCCCGCTTTTTTAAGGGTTTCCCTTTTTCTTTTACTGTATGAAGTATACCATACTGTACATACATGCTGTACGAGTCATCAACACTAGTAGTCTACGAAGTACTCTCTATCTAGTAATAACCAGTAACTTAGTTATTGCAATTACACTTTTTTTTTTTTCGGCGGCTCACCGCCCACGGATTTCCCTCTCCTTTGATCATCCCGAGGATGGACTTCATCCGCTCGCTCAGACTGAAGTACGAGCGAGTACTGTAGGACCGTTCAACCTAGTTGTTTTTTCCTTCCTTCCCTAGCCATTCCCACCACCCTTCCCTCACCAACTTCCTATCTTTGTCCGATAATCCTCCGGCGGTTTTTCGGATCTCCTTGCGTGTGTTGCTGCGCTGCCATCACCTTTGCCCACCTTGGCGATGCAGCTGTCGGCATCCCGCAGCCCTTCTCCGCCTATTCAACCTTCTTCCCCTCCTTCCAACACCACCAACACCACCACCACCACCATCACCACCACTCCAATTTACCCTACCACCACCGCTTCCTCCTCCACCTTCGCCCCCTCTTCTTCCTCTATCTGTCCTTCTTTCACCGCCACCGTCGCTCCGGTTTCCCACTCTTCGACTCGCACCTCAAATCACTTTTTGAGTGGCATGAAAGGTCGCGCGCCTCTCCCGGTCCCCTCCGGTCCTCAATCACTCCAGAACGGTCATTCCCGCAATCCCTCCGGCTTCGACATGGCTGCCCGCAGTCCTCCCAATCAAAGCAGTAAGTCATATATGTCTCGTTCCCATCCCCGCAAACCGATCTGCTCCCTTTGCCTCCCCGCACTTCTTCATATACGGCATAATTGAGGGCATTGCATTCGGCTTGTTGCCTTTCACTTGTGCTTCTCTGTCATCAATTTCATTACACTTCCCCCCCATGGATGATCAATCGCTAATGCTTTTACAACTGCCCCTACTCAGATACCAAGCATGTGCCTTGCAAATTCTTCCGCCAGGGTGCTTGCCAGGCCGGGCCTGCATGTCCCTTCCTTCACTCCACTGATGCAGCAATAGACTATGCGCCTTGTAAATATTTCACCAAGGTATTAGATAGCTAGGCCGCCTATCATGAGCCTTGTGTGTTCCAGAATTTCCTCCCACGGCTGACAGCTTGTGCTTTGGATATAGGGTAACTGCAAATTCGGAGCGAAGTGTGCGCTGGCGCATATTCTGCCCGACGGCCGACGTGTCAACCGCCCCAACCCAGGAATGGGACTGGGTGGTGGTCACCTAAATTTGGGTGGTCGTGTTAATCCGCAAGCCTACGTGAACCAGGATTCTGCCTTGACCAACTCTGTTTTGTCGCAGCAGCGGATGAACGGCCATGATCCAAGATATGCCCCTCAGCTTCCGCCCCAGTCACCACCACCGCAACCGTTGCCCTATGATGCGATTCCTACTATCGATACTGGACTGACATCCGACACTAATTCCAAGTACGGGTCGCCTGTCGACGATGTACGATATCCCATGTCACCAAATCACCGCCATCTGACTGCACTGGATGCTCCCCTTCCCGCGTCGTTTGACAGCCAAGGCATTTCGCACGCGGCTCGGTATGGCCCGGTTGCGGCTTCCATGCCTTCGAAATTCGGGTTAGAACTGTCGCCTCCAGCACAACGAATGGGCGCACCATCAGATGCCCTTCGAACCCTTCGGGACACGGCTTACGGATCCGATCTCAGGAAATCATCTTTCATTGGGTCATCGCCCCCTACCCTACCAGAAGATGGAATGGGCCCCCGCTTCCTTCATTCCCAACGCCCCATCAAGACACGAATGCTCTCGGCAAGTGTGCCACGACCCACCGCTCTGGATGACTGGGACGATAGCAATTTTCCAATGGAAGAAGACTATCTGCCGATCAACTTACACGACGATGTTCTTACCCCGCAGGAGCGACTTCGGCGCCTCTCGCGCACCGATCATGATCTGAGTTCGAGCCATCGCGAGCTCAGCGGACTGGGCATGACTGGCACCAGTTTTTCCAAAGTGGGCTCTCCCTTGGCTTCCAGCCCATCCCGATTCGGGGCTTTGTTTGCCAAGCAGCGGCAGAAGCGAGAGGAAGACGCCCATGGTAGTGCGTCTCTGACACACATTGGCTCACCTTTGCGGGAGTCTTCGTTGAATCTAGGCACCAGCCCGAGCCTGGGCCCAATCGGCAGCCGGCAGATCTCTGGAGACATCTCTCCGTTCGTGTCGAGTGCCCCTCGCCAACCGTCGATGTCCATGATCTCTCAACAGCTCAGTGGCATGTCTCTACACCCCGGTCCCCCTCGCCATTCGGCATCTGCAGGCCCTAGCAGCCGTCTGGATCGTACCATCTCATCGCCGGTCAGTACCAGCAAGATTGACGAAGAGCAAAGTGACTTGGTTTTCTCCATGGAAGAAGAAGAGAACAACAAGCGAAACAGCAGTTCTTGGGATTCTCACAAGGCGGATTCAAATGACGATGAGCCGACTTCCACGAACAACCCAGAGTTCCAGCCTTAAATCGCTGAAACATTATCGCAGTCAATCTACTGCCGATGCCTAATAATCGATTCTATGCCCCATCAATCCTTCCGTGGAAAAAATGGAATCGAACTTGTATTTGGAAGCCTGAATTCAGCAAGCCCTTTCGCACAGAAGAACGAGCTAGCATCACAGGTGGGTACCAGTTCATGCCCCGGTCCATTTATGACGTGTTTCAAGACTACACAGAAATGTTGGAGGGAATTTTTCATAGAACTGTTGAACTTTTTCTGGAGTTATACTGCATCTGCCTCTAAGATTCGCCATTTCGCCGCATTATATGATCTGTTAGACAAGGGATGTTTTGTAACGAGGCCAGGTTGTTCCCAATTCTGCTTGTGACTCCCCGCTTGATCTTTCCCCCTATCATTCTTCTCTATCCTGGCCTTTTGGTCTCTCCCATTGTTCATTACGCCATATCACTACATCACATGGCACTTCTAAATTCCGACAAAATGCAATATGCACAAGGTTCATTGGGTGATCTTTCGGGGCAGCAGCATTATCATTATTCTCTTCACCTAGTGTACATTCTACTGGCATATATCATTTTCCTCTTCGAAGCATGCTTGTCTCTCACGATCTGTGCTTGTCTTCTAATTCTAGTCTACTAGCCTGCAGCCAACAGTCAATATGGTGTTATGGGTTACGCTCCTAGCTCGTTTGCCATATTTATAGGTTTGTGTTTTCTATTATCATTTTGATAATTCTTCTCGTTTGTTCCTTTGCTTGCGAATCCAATGCTGATATTTCGACCACGTAAGTATGAAAATGTGGGTGATCGATGAATGTACGACATCTGTCTGTCCCTTCTGCTGTTTTCTCCAGTGGAATTGGTTCTGTCGAGATGCCATGAGTTGTTGATGTAGCAAAGTGGGGTAGGGATGGGTGTGGAAGAAGCAGACATAATTTTACTATACAATCACTATCTGGGACGAGGTAAGCATGACCATGACGACCCTGGTCATGATTGATTAGACTTATGAACGTATACATCAATAGCTCATAATACTTATCAACGCCCAATTCAGAAATTCGCCTATTTAGCCACAATTTACTCGACCAGAACACTTTGGTTTGTTTTCGGTCCACCATTCCGAATGTATGCCGAGTAGTCAACAGTGGCTCATAAGGGAGCGTTTCTTTTCGTCAGCTTTTCGTGTCAACGTCAGACATATACATGGCACTACCTTTAAGGCTAACAAACAGTGCGTTCTGTGAGTGAGATTGGATATGCGCTGTCTTCTCGTGCGAGACTCGATCGGCTATTCTCCGCTGTTCATGTGCCTTGATATCTGCTCGCCTAACACTTTCTCCATTTTGATACACAATTTCATAGAGCTTGTCCGTGCCTGCCACAATTTGACTTGTCATGGTGTCCCAAGCCTTGACTGTGAGCATCTCCACTTGAGTTTCAAGAGCAACTTTCTCATCTGCTCGGGGGCGCTTGACAATTAATGCCTGTCCCGCTTGATCCTGCGTCCCTTTGCGTTTCTTGGTCTCCACTAGTCTGCGCCGCTCCTCCTTTGCAGCCAGATACTTGAGAGAATGTCCCAGTTTCTGCTGATAGGATGAAATGATGTCTAGAGGTGGGGTCGAGAAGAAGAGGATATGACCTTGGTCATCACAGTGGAACTGTTCGCGGACATTTGCGGGTATGGCGGCGTTTGCAGTATCACTCAGATGGAAGACTTCGATGGGACGAGGTGCATTAGGATTAAAGGTTGTCATCGTAGATCCATGTAGACGGTTTCCTTGATACGGCATGTAAGGGGTTGACTGGGCGGCCGAGAAATGATGGGACACAGCCGGAGCTTGGTAGGCGCTAGGGTGTGGGGTCTGCGGCACGAACCCGCTGGAGCTTCTCGGTAACCCATGCTGAGAAGGCTGAGTCGGAGGAATTTGGGGCTGAGAAAAAGCCATCGGAGGGCCCGGGGCTGGCGAGCTCTGAGTTGGAGGTATGGCTACAGCTGGCGAGCGAGCCGTAGCAGGCAATGCGCTCGCCGCGGCACCGGTGCCTTGATTCTCTACACTGGACCGTGGAGGGATTTGGCTAATCGATGACTGCCGAAGTGGAGCTGAGGGCAAAGCTGGCTGAGGTAATGACGGGGGTGGAGAAGGCGTGGGCTCCGGAGGTGGTGATTCCTAGGATCAAGATAATAGGGTCAGTAGTTTTTCCCCTCACAATTGACGCCAAGTGAGATGTTTGGAGGGGCCCTACGTTCTCATCACGCGGGCGGCGATGAACCGCGCCAACAACAGGCGGTGCATTCTCAGCTCCCCATGTTGGCTTTGGAAGATCATCGGTTTCCGTTGCATCAGTCCTGAGCAAGTGTTTGATGGGGCTTGGGATCTTTTTGATCCGTCGGGGAGCTTCGAACAAGTCCATCTCGTAGTCCTTTTCCCTGACCTCATCAGGGAGACAACTAGCCCAAGTCTTGATCTTGTTCAGTTTATGCTTCTCTTCATTGTAGCGGGCTTCGCAAACGTAGACATCTTTGTTGGGAGGTAGGCCTCGAGGCCGTCCGCGATTGTAACGGGTGAAGAACATGACAAAGCATCTATCGACAATCTCTTCAACCCGATGATCGCGGTATTGTCCTGTTTTCACCACCTCGTTGGGGTAGAAGTGCTTCTCCACATGATGGACCGTTTGTTCGGGGCGATAGTACCAACAAGCATTGACCCATTTCTCTCCCTCTGAATCCTGCCATGTGCGATATATTTGCGCCACAATAGGCTTCGTCACGTCATTAAGGTTCTGTATATGGACCCAATCGCCGACCCTCCATAATTCCGACTTGTGAAGAATTCCTTCCGGCAACGGCAGACGTCCATCCTCCATCAGGTACTCGCTGTCTGGCTTCTTCTTCTCAAGGTCGGCAAGCTTTCGTGCTTCCAATTGCAAATCAACGGCATCCTTGTAGATCTGACTGTCAGGTTGATTATAGGCCTTCGCGTTGTTGAACATAAGTTCCATGTCTCTCATGAAATGGTCTACCGAATTGTATTTCTTTCTTTTCGACTTGCGCTTGATGATATCGATGGCAATCGGTTCCTTGGTTTCAACATAATAATCCGGATACATGGCCTTGTCGGGTAAGCGTTCGAAGTGTCGCACTTTGAGTTGATTGTTGGGCCCTTTTAGCTTTCGGATGCCTTTTAGAACAGCTTTGATCCTGGCCTCCATAGGGGTATCGACACGCGGTGGTCTGCCTCTCTTCTTCCTTACTTCCGGCTCATTGGACTTTTGGCCATCATCTTTCCCCGTATCACGTTTGCTGCCTGCACGAGGTCCCCTTTTCTTTTTGCGCCGACTTTCTTCGTCAGAATCCTCTTCCTCGTCGTCGTCGTCATCGTCATCATCTTCCTCCTCATCCTCTTCAGGGAGAGGGTCTGCTTCAGGTATCTCCCCGAGGTCGGGGAGTTCGGCATCCTCTGCAGAGATAATGCCTTGTTTCACCAACTTCTCAAACTCGGCAACGAAGACATCCTTGATGACGAGGGCATCTTCGTAAGCCTGAGACTTAGGGCGGTTATAAGTCTGTGCATTATGGGGGATCTAGTGCCAAAGTCATGTCAGTTCCCGCCAAACATTACTCCTCGTGGAAGAAGCACAGGATTGATGCATGAATCACAAGATAACAATAGTACTACATACCAGTGCGCAGTCGCGCACAAAATCAGCGAATTCCTTATATTCACGTTTGTTGATCTTCTGCTTCAGAATGCTGAGTGCCATCGGCTCCTTAATAATGTCATAATAGTCAGGAACAAGGCGTTTATTGACGCTGCGTTGGAACAACTTGGACGGATCATGGCCACTGCGTTGATTGTGAATTAGTCAGTTAGCTAGCTGAAATGCTGGGGGATAATATGCGATACACAGCGCACAAATGGTGGAATGAAGCTGTGACAAGATGACCGGACTCACTCCTCTTCTCTGAATTCATAAATCGCCATGACAACATCCATCATAGATCTCAGTTGTTCGTCAGAAACAGTGCTAGTTGCGACCGAGCCATCGCGTTTGCCATCGCCTTCGATGGACTTCACCGGCTCCTCAGCAGCAGGTTGCGCTTGCGACGGCTCGGAGATGTTTGGCTCCATCTTTCGAGATAGCCGAGGCCACGGAGAGAAGAACCGCAAGTCAGGACCAAGCCGAATGGAATATACTACCACCAGCGTGAAAAAAGGGTTTTTTTTGGATTCAGCAAATGAGGGTGATATGAAGAGGATGCGATCATAGAACAAGGAGAGAAAGAAGCAGGAAGGGCGAGATTCATTCACCAACTATGCTGAGTCAGCCAATGTGTATCATAACAGCTTAAATACTGTAATACGCCTGTGAAAGATAGAACGACACTGTCCCCTATAGTAAGATACCGTTTCACAAGTATGCAAACTGATCAAAACACATAGCCAGCGAGCGATATATCCTGCCCTCTAGGAAATCTTGGGGGAAATCCGATCGGTTAATAGATTATCTTATATCCTTGCCTCCCGCTGGTTGTACTGTAGTCTACTTCTCAAACCAAATAAGAGTACTGATACAGTTTAGGATTTGGCTGCACAATTTTGGCTCCAAGCCTCCGCGCTGCTTTAATTGGTAGCTGGAAGTTCAGGCTTCATGGCTGGCATCTCCTCTTGAAATTGCCCAGGTCCTCCTGCATACGCCCAGCAAGAAAGCTTTGCGGTTGAATCGAAATCAAGTATACTATTGACTAGCGCTCAAGTGATAGGAAAAAAACCCTAGGGCCGAGTTTGATCGTGCAACTTGCCGCCAGCGACTTCAGCAGATGCGCACCCGCCAGCCATGCCCCACCTTCCAGTCAACCAGGGATAAGTTACCTGACCTACCTCAACCTACTTATATAAATGCTTATCCATAAAACTCATAGCAACATCTGATCAACTCAGACTAGTGCTACAAGACTACTTTGCCCAGCTAGTGGTCAAATGCCATCTAGATATACACATACTTGTTCTTCTGTCTTCGCTTCGAGCCACAATGAGAATCCGAATACGCGGTCCGACTGGACAGTCGACCGTTTCTCTAGATGACGAAGCAAATGTCGATGTACTCCGCAGACAAATCACAGAGTCAACCGGACTATCAGACTACGACGTGAAATATGGGTATCCACAAATCAAGCCTCTTTCGTTAGAGGGCTTCCCACCTAACCGGAAACTATCCGACCTGGGGATGACTCTGAATGGGGAACAGTTAATTGTCACGAGCAAAGAAGGCAGCCTCCCCTCTGACATGAGCCGCGATCAACACGAGACTACTACTGATCGGCAACAACCGTTGAACGGGCTGCTCGCTGACAAGACTTCGAATGAGGGCTCCGATGACCCGCCGGAGATTCCATCACCGGAACATCATGGTACCTTCGTCCTCCGGATCATGCCTGACGATAACTCGTGCCTATTCCGCGCCATCAGTAGCGCGACCATGGCTGGGGTGGATGTGATGACTGAGTTACGATCTGTTGTTGCGCAGACTATACAGGCAAACCCGGACCTATATACCGAGGCGGTGCTGGAAAAAAAGCCGGACGACTACTGTCAATGGATCCAGAATGAGGACTCTTGGGGCGGGGGCATCGAGCTCAGCATATTGAGTAAACATTTTGATATTGAGATTTGCTCGATTGATGTGCAAACCCTGCGGGTCGATTCGTTTAACGAGGGCCCCTCAATGCGGTGCATCGTGGTCTATTCGGGCATCCACTACGATACTATTGCCCTGTCGCCTTCAAGTCCGCCGTATACCCATGCAGATGTCCCCGCCGATTTCGATACCAAAGTTTTTGACGCCAACGACCCTTTGGTCCTGAAAAAGTCCCTGGCCTTGTGCAAGGTTCTGCAAGAGCGGCATTATTACACGGATACTGCAGGGTTTCGTCTGCGCTGCAATACGTGCGGTAGAACTTTTGTGGGCGAAAGAGGCGCTACACAGCATGCAGAACAGACTGGGCATGTCGATTTCGGAGAAGCTGACTGAAAGCGACGAGAATCCTCGCCGAGTATCGACTTGCGTATGCTTCGCTGAAACCTAGATTCAAAGTAGCTTGGCACCTATTCCCATGACCTCCCCTTACTCGGCACTTGTGGGCAAGTAGACACCCTACCACCCTTGAGATCGTTTGCTTCAGACCTCGAACTCTTTTAAGCGTTGTCCGGAGTTAGTTGTCACGAGTCGTGGGGTTGTTTTCGCCTCTTGTCATTCCTGTTTACCCCCGAATTGCTCATTCTGATTCTGATTACGGACTCCAAAGGTTTATGGGAAATCTGAGTGGCCCGGTAGCTGGTGATCTCTTTGTGGTGGAGCGGGGGTGCTTCATGAAAATTCATTGCCATTACCGTACATCTGCCCCTCCCCCCTTCGAGGATATCATATCATTGCTACCTCATCTGCTGCATCATCTGCCTCATCATCCTCCCTATAACCCTCCTCGCCGGTATCTCCGCTATCATCCGGATTTCCACCCCACTCCACATCGTGATCTATGGGATCAGTGAAAAACTCGTGTTGCAAGGCCTCTTTAGCACTGAAACGCTTGTTAGGGTCCAGCTCCATGAGTCCAGCCAAGAGACGGGTGGCTTGTTTTTCGCTCTCAGTCAGCTCCTCCACGCAACTCGCCCATTTCACCAGCTTCTCCCAGCTATAACCCTTTTCTCCTATAGTTGGGATGTTGGTTTCGAAAATCTGCCCATGCATGGCTGCCGCAATTTTCATGCGGCGTGTGCCAAAGATGCTTGCCATCTCGATCATAGCGTCGACATCATCAGCTGAGTTGAAAAACGGAAATCGACGACCGAGTAACGTCAAAAGAATGACGCCAGCTGACCACATATCAATTTTGGTAGTTTGTGAAGTGCATTTGAAAAGAACTTCGGGTGCGCGGAAACCCCTGGTTCCTGCTCGATTGGCGCGCCTCGAAGGCCGGGAGTCGTTCTTTGGGTACCCCACAGATGTATTATTCAGAGACGATGCGCAATTAGTATAGTAATAGCTCTGAAAGAATCGACTGCGACGTATCTGGCTAGAATTCGCACACAAGCAAGTACCAGTGTACTCCGAGCCCTCGCGCTGCGAAAGTGCATCAGCAATTGAAGCACGTGCCATGGGCGACTGTGAGGGCGCCTGTACTTACTTCTGCAAGACCGAAGTCCACTAGTACACCCTCGCGGAGTTCAGGATTGTAAAGAAAGTTACTGAAAACGTGATGATCAGTACCTTATCAAAGCACCGAAAGGTCCAAGGCAATGGGGCTGGGCATCGGAACGCAAGTTCTTACGTCGGCTTTATGTCACGATGGAGAATGTTATGCTTGTGGACTGAATGTAAAGCGGTGAACAGGGATCGGAAGTAATGTCGCATGTCGGCAACCATGAATGTACGATATTGGATACGGAAATCGGTGTGCGGAAAGAAGGGCAAGACTGCTACGACTTGATCCTGATAGCGGAACGCAGTGATTAATGGACATACTGAACGGCAACCCCGAAGATCATGCAGTAATTCAAGTTCGTTCTGAATGCGTAGCGGACTGCTTGTGACATAAATCTTCTTCAAAGCAACGTATCGCGGTCTTCGTCGCTTCACAGAGAATATGCGATTGCTTTCTCCTTCGACCCGGCGTCGCTTCGTTGGAAGGTTGGTCAAGTTGTCATCTCGGATGTGCTGGAATGTGTCCCAGTCATTTTGATAGTGGTCGTAAAGAAGATCCTCCGCTTTGTAGACAGTCGAAAACGTCCCTAGTTGAGGTTCGTACCGAGTCAGAGGGTTCTCAGACACAACCGGAAACATCGTAGGATAACCAGTTAATTCACACCATACCTTCACCTATTCGATTGACCAGCCGAAAGCGATCAGATATGCCTGGGAATGTGTCTTCCAATCGCTTCATATCCTCTTTTACGGAATCGTCAACGTCTTCCTCATCATGGGGGTCAAATTCTTCCAAGCCATTCTCATCTGGCATATTCTCCAGGGACGACTCGCTATTTGTCACGATCCCATCCCGGTGTTCATAATCGTAGACTGAGCCAGATGGTTCTGGCCGCTGAACACCAAAAAATTCAGTCGGCGCTGCGTGTAAGGCGGACATTGCACCAAAGCGCCCGCGGCAATAGTTGGCGCGACTGCGAAGTCTGGGCCAAGGCTTAGTCGGGATAGCAGGTTCAACTCCAGGAAAGAGATAAGTGATGACAAAAGAGCACACAGCTTCTCGTGTTGAGGATTGATCTATGTTTCGTCGCGGATTAGTACTGTACTTACCAGTAGTCAGAGATCGGGGGGGGGAGGGTTTGGTCCGAGATGCTCCATCAGGGCTGCTCAACACCGTCTCAGCGGTACAGAATAAATACCCGTTCCGGTATGGTGAGTTGTTTGTATATACGTACTTGTAACGGGAGAAGTGTGCCCGGTTTCCCGATCATATCATACCGCCTACCCAAAGAGGCAAAAATGGTACGTGTCACCCATTCAACCTGATATTGTAACTTATCGAGTACTCCGACAGGGCGTAGTGCAGTGTGTGCCCGTGCCCTTATCAACACCCCCAAATGGGAAAAATACAAACAAACTACGGGTTCACGCCCGCCTGTCGCCGCCTGGTTTCTCGGGCTCGCCTTTCCTCTTTTCCCTTCCCCCCCCCTTTCTGTCCTTCCATTTCCCCACCTGAAGTATCACCATTCTTCGCAATAAGGATTTCTCATTCACCTTGCCCTCTTTTGTCCACTGAAGTCGCGTGTCCTGCGAGGACCTCCCTCGCTCGTCACCCAATATGGAATATCGCATTCAGTTCGACATTAATGACTCGCTTAAATTTTATTTGAGCGATCCCGCCTCCGTGCCTACGCTCGATGCCGATCCCGACCTGCTCGACTGCGAAACCGACCCAGATCAATTGTCGCCCGTCGTTATCGATAATGTTCTTAATCCGATCGTGGATGCCATTGCTGAGCATCCGGAAGGTCTCGCTAGGGGATCTTTCTATGATTCATTGCAATTCCTATTGAAGTATGTCCTGAACGACCGAGCCAACACCTTCCCTCCTCATTTCAAAGTTGTCATTGCCCATGGGTCTGGACCTGATCCTTTATATTCCCATAGATACTCCGTCTTTTTCCCCACCCGAACTCTAAGCAAACTCCTCGATCTTGTCGTTTCCGGCCTCTCGGTAGAAGCAGATATTATCCATGGCGATCTCGAATCTGACGAGCAGGACGCAATCCAGCAGCATAAAACCTTATTGGAGATGTACGGGTTCCTACTGCAGTGGGCCTTTTCGGCTGTTGAGCTCAAAGCCGCTGAAAAGCCAACGGAGGCTGCTCCTGCCAGGAGAGGCGCAGGCAAATCTACCAAATCTAAGGCCAATACCAAGGATGGAAATTGGGACTGGACAGCACAGATTCAAGCTGCGATGGAAACCATGTGCAAAGTGATGAAACTGAAATTGGGCAGGATCTTCTTGACAACTTCAGACCGCGATACGTTCATCAACCTGTTCACTCGCTCAATCTATCTGATTCTGGAGAGTGAGCAGCGCGTTAAGAGCATGAGCATTCGGATGCATGCCTTCAAGGTCCTCTGCATCGCGGTGAAACACCACGGACATGCATTTGGTGGGCTTTTCGACTTGAAGCTCATAGCTACCGCTAATACGAACGTCTAGGGGCCCAGACATCTATTGTACAAAGCCTAACATATTTTGAGCACTTGTCCGAACCGATGGCAGAATTCTTGCACATTCTCGCGGAACAATATGACTACCCCCAACTCTCGGATGAGATATTGAAGTAGATGTTTCGCTGTCTTGCCCATCTTGTGCATTTACTGACAGAAGCTAGGGAGCTTGGGAACAAAGAGTTCAATTCCAATGACACCCGCGGACCGAAATCTGTCTCCTCTTTCATCATTAAACTCTCAGAGCTAGCACCTCGGTTGATCATCAAGCAGATGACTCTCTTAGCTAAACAGCTAGACAGCGAGGTTCGGCCTCTCATCAATCCGACGAGGACGCTAATTTTCTAACACTTTCATGTTACTATGTAGGCCTACACCTTGAGATGCGCAGTGATTGAAGTCTGCGGAAACCTGATATCCGACCTCAGTCGGCAAGAAGAACGGGGCGATAATTACAAAACCCAGATAAACGCTTTCTTCGACGTTCTAGAGGAACGCTTTCTTGACATTAATCCTTACTGCAGATGCCGGGCCATTCAGGTATATATGAGAATTTGCGATTTGGAGCAAAAATTTCCGAAAAGACGGCATGCCGTTGCAGAGCTGGCGGCGAGAAATCTGGAAGACAAAAGCAGCAATGTACGACGGAACGCTATTAAACTACTCGCCAAATTGGTCTCAACCCATCCATTCGGTGTCATGCATGGAGGGCAGCTTTCACTTAAAGAGTGGGCAGCACGGCTCGATGGAGTAGATGCTGAGCTGAATGCGCTGAGACCACCTGAAACACAGGGCTTTGAAGGTGGTGATGCATCCCATGTTGATAGTGTATTATTGGATGATGCAACTCAGTTGCCAGAAGAGTCTCCAGCCAAAACAACACGTCTGACTGAGGAAGAGAAAGCAGCAGCAATCAAACATGCCGCGGAACAGGCAGCAACGTCAGAACTGCTCACACGACTCCAGTTAACAAGAAAATATTACAACGAGGCCATCCGCTTCATTGAAGTCCTTCACGTGGCCTCCGCTACAGTTGCTCAGCTCTTATCGTCAAGGAACAAAAGTGAGGCTATTGAAGCCATGGACTTCTTCGTCGTACTTGATGCCTACAAGGTTGAGACTTCCCGTAGTGGGATTCGCCGAATGCTGCGACTTATCTGGACAAAAGGTAACAGTGATGAAGGCAAGGGAGTCCAAACCCACCTGATCGACTGCTACAAGGGGCTTTTCTTCGAAGCACCGGATTCGTTCAGTCCAAATGATGCTGCAAATTACATTGCACGGAATATGATCAGCTTGACTTTTGGCGCAACACCTGCTGAGCTCACTTGCCTAGAACAGTTATTGAGCACCATGATGAAGGCAGGCCACATACCTGAAGTCGTCATTTCGAAGTTGTGGCAAGTATACGGCGTGCAAAAGAAGGAAATCTCGAAGACACAACGTCGAGGAGCCATCATTGTCCTTGGCATGCTGGCTTTGGCGGACCCTGAGGTTGTCATTAAGGAGCTCGAGACGATGCTACGGATTGGTCTTGGAACTTTCGGAAGATCCGACCTTGTGCTTGCAAAATATACATGCACTGCTTTACGTCGGATGGTGCCAGGCCGTCAGGCAAAGTCAAAAGATATTGGCATACCTAAGTTGGCGAATGATCATCCAGTTCTTTCCAACCTCGCGGCTATCATAGAGATTGTATCAATGAGCAAAGAGTGGTACGGAGTGGCGGAGCAAGCTATTAGCGCCATCTATACACTATCGAAGCATCCAGATGTGCTGTGTTCTGACATTCTCAAACGGAAGACTAGATTTGTCTTCCAGACTCATGCTCAAAGGTCTTGTTCTCAAGCACCTGGTGAAGGACAGGAACAACAGCTTGGCATCAATCCCACCGAGAGCCAAGCAGCAGGGCCAAAGACATCCCCCGCCGGTTTGTCACAGCTGCTCTTTGTTGTCGGCCATATCGCGATCAAGCAAATCGTTCACCTGGAATTATGTGAGCTTGACTTTAAGCGCCGCAAGGCAGAACAGGAAAAGAACAAACCTGCGCAACCATCAGTACACAAAGATTCCAAAGAGGGGGAGGATGAATTAGATCTTATTGGCGGGACAACGGAGGACGACTTCACAGACGCCATGGCTCATATTCGTGAGAGGGAGTTGCTCTACGGGGATAAGTCGCTGCTCTCCAATTTTGGCCCCTTGGTCACGGAGGTCTGCGCCAACAGCAACATATATTCTGACCGAGACCTTCAAGCAGCGGCAACTCTTTGCATGGCTAAGCTCATGTGTGTTTCGGCGGAGTACTGCGAGAAAAATCTCCCACTTTTAATCACCATCATGGAGCGTTCAGATGACCCCATAGTTCGCAGTAATGTCGTTATCGCTCTTGGAGACATGGCAGTCTGTTTCAACCACCTGATTGATGAGAACACTGATTTTCTCTATCGTCGCTTGAATGACGACGATGTCTCGGTAAAGCGCACGTGCCTCATGACTCTCACGTTCCTGATCTTGGCGGGCCAGGTCAAAGTCAAGGGGCAGTTGGGCGAAATGGCCAAGTGCCTCGAAGATGAGGATAAGAGAATTGCTGACTTGGCACGTATGTTCTTCACGGAATTGGCCACCAAGGACAACGCTGTTTATAATCACTTTGTGGACATGTTCAGCCTGCTGAGCGCGGAACGCAACCTGGAGGAGACTTCATTGAAACGCATCGTTAAATTCCTGGTTGGTTTCGTCGAAAAGGTACAGCTCCAAGCATCATGTCTCTTTTTCATCACTTTGCCGTGGAAAAATGCTAATAATGCCTCGTGAACCAGGAGAAACATGCACGACAACTTGCCGAGAAACTAGCTGCTCGACTGCCAAGATGCGAGACTGAGCGCCAATGGAACGACGTTGCTTATGCCCTGTCTCTACTTCCCCACAAGAATGAGGACATTACCAGGACAGTGACTGCAGGCTTCAATAAGGTTGTTACTGCAAATGCCTGAGATGCCTGTGCTATCTTTCGCAGCGATGCCGCTCCGATGCCGCTTCATTTTTCCATCCTCTCTTCCTCATTCTTGGATTGTTCTCCTATGTAATTGGTCCGGTTCGGATGGAGTTCTAAATGGTCAGGTACACTCGATCTTGGTACCAGGTACTTTTGAAAGGCGTTTCCCTTATTTTCGGGGTTTGATTTTAGTGTCTTCTCGGTGTCGAACTTCTCAGCAACAATCTACCGCGGTTTTACGCTTTCAGTTCTCAGTGAAGATTAGATTGAGTTTTAATGACTAATCTTCGCTCAGCGAAAAGAGCTCCACGGGAGACAGTTGTGGTCCAGCCCTAGCATCTTTCACTCACTGCGCCACATGGTGATATTAGAAATGTCTATCTACCTGGAATAATCTTATACTATATATATGACACCCGCCGAACTCAGCATCCCTCCAGTGGACAACCCGATCGATGGACAGCCCCTACCTATGCTTTGTCTTCGTTTTCCAAAGGACGTGAAGGCACACATACGACATATAACACGGCGTCGATGTTGAAGCGGCATGGCGAATGCATCCACAGTATCCAGTTGTCCAAACTGTGGTCATTGGGCAGTCCATGGTGCTCTAGCGATCATGCACCTTTTGTTTCACCCTCTTGTAACTTGTAATCATGATTATATAATCCTTCAATTACCCTCATTCCTTCATCGGTTAACTCAGGCTTACCGAGAGGCGTTACGGCGCCAGTGAAGAACCGCGGCTGCCATGTGTCGTTCATCTTCTGACGTTCAGCGGCCCTTTGTCGCTGGCGTTCCTCTATATCCTGCTTGAGCTTGGTTGCCTGGTTATATCTTTTGTCCAAGATAGCCTCAGTGACCGCCGACCAGAACTTTCGAGATTCGTTGGAGAGCTGCTCCTCATCAGGCGGTAAGGTCTTTGCAACCGGAAAGAGAGGAGCGATGTCAATTAATAAATTCGCATCGTTCGAGCCACTCATAGTGTAGAAAAGTTGCCCGTGCCACGAACCGCTGATCTTGGCAAGGATATCCCCATGAGGTACGTCTTTGATCCTTGTAATAGTATCGCTGTCAGGGTCATACCGAAAGATGACGCCCTCAACTCTGTTCTGAGCACGGCCAATCCAACCCTCTTCCAGATACCGTAAAATGACTTTGATGCGCGTGTCAGCGCAAGTGATATAGCACGTATCCGAGACTGTAACGGCCAGAGCTCCTCTTAACAATCCACCTAAATGTGCAGCGGGATGAGTCAACTGATACTCCTCGTTGTTCCTGCTCTGAATATTGATGAATATTCCCAAGTTGTGTTGGCCCGGAGTGACTCGTATGCTGGTCCCTGTAAACTTGGCACTAATTTGATCAAAACCACGAGCCGTCACTCCTCGCACTGGACAGTCGATGTAGAATGCTGATACTGGAGGATGATGAGATGTCTGCTCTGTCAAGTAGCATACCTTGACGCGTTTGCCATCGCTTTCCGTCGAGCTGGGAGTCGTGTCTATGATACTAGAAGTGGAAGCCGGTGTAACTTCTGGAAGTGTACTTTGCACGTCCCAGGTACACTGAGCAGGATTTTAGATTAACATGAAAGCGAGAGCTCAAATTGCGTCGGTTCGGGCTCACCCTGAAGAATTCTCCGAGTGTGGAATTATAGGGTTTGCAGGGCTTGCCCTTGATGTATTTCTGTAATCAAACTTAGTGATACGGCTTGACATCAAGCTGAGCAGCAACCGAGAATGACACATACCAAGTCCTTGGTGAACCAAAACCTCAAAACCTCAAGCATCCGTCCCAGAGGATCATCCGACTGCCCAATGCTGTTCATGATCTGTTAGAAAACAAGCCCCATTGATGGGCAACCCAATCCGCTGACCTTGCAAAAGCCTCCGGTCTATCCAAGTAATTCCAGTACTCTGCAGTCATTCGTAATAAATTAATGGAGTGCTCAGCCGCGAGGGGGGCATTTAGCCGTCTGGCTAGGATAACGACCTACCCAAGTTGGGCGTCGGCTCTAGGAGATGTGCAGGCAAGGAGAAGCGGACGGAGGCGATGTCAGCCACTCCGACAAACCTAGAGGACGAGGTCACTAGTCAGTACGATCAGATTTAGGGGTTAAAATGGCCTGAATACTTTCGGAGAATGGACAAGAACGTCTTCAGCTTGGATGAATCATCTGGTGTCTTTTCAGATGTAAGGGAGGATGTGGCGGACATGTTGAAGGGGAGGTCGTGCTGAATTGCGAAATTCGAGATATAATGAGAAAATTTATAGTATATGCGTGATTCGATAGGCGAGGATTAGACAGAGAGAGAGAAAGTAGGCGTGTATAAAGCAAGTGGGAAAGAGGTGATGGAAGCTGGTTTGTCCCTTTGTCGACTCACCCCCAAAAGTGCTGCGACCAGGTCCCGAAAACTCGAGATTAATTGGAAGAAAGGAAGAGGACCGCAGAGCCAGGGGCAAGAGCTTCTTGTGAGCAGGATAAGCACAAAAGGACCAGCCAGGAGGACACAAAAAGAGAGAGTCGATACCAGCACGGTCTAATGACAATAACCCCTTTGTACCGGGATTTCTTAGGACAATCACCGACGGCGGGCGCGCACTGGACTCCAGGCGGTGACGTTCTTATACCAGTAGGGCGGGGGGCAACCTCCGGCGGTCAGTCCGTACGTCACTGTTAAGAATTCCGATGATAGCCTACTATTCTTATATAATCAAAAAGGATATAGCCTTGCTTGGTCTACGATAATGTACGCACTGCAATTGAAATGATCAACTTCGAAATTTGATTCCCGAGAGTTCACAACAGCTTTTCAATGACTTGCTTGCGGGCTAGGAGTCGGAGCCATGTGCGGATGGCAGGACTATAGTCAAAGCGGCGACCTTCCACGTAGTCATCATCAGCCTGCCTAGACTGTTGTTCTTCCCGAATGGACGCTTGTAGTGTGCGCTGATTGCCAGTGAGCTTGTGCCATAGGGTTTCGAGGTCCGCCACTGCACAAGTCCGGTACTCCTGCTCCTGTGGTGCAGGAATGATTGCTCGATCGATCATGTCTCTGGAGAGTGTATAGGACTCATCAGGTCCCAAGAGGATATTCCCGAGTTTGATAGAATCGAATGGCAATGCATCAGCCGATGATGTCAAGCGTTGGTTGATCACTTCGAGAGACTTCACATTCATTGCTAATTTGTCAAGTAGCCCAGGTAGCGGATCCTGACCAAGACTCAGCATCGAAAACTCGATTTGACCTTCTTCGTATTCTTTCATTCTTGCGAGAATGCTGGGCTTGGCTAAGGTTAACCAGTCATCGTCGGGTTGACAAGATCCTATACGTGGATACCGTTAGAATGTGCTGCTATGGGCCACAGAGACCATACCAAGCACTTGCGGTTGACGTTCCAACCCGTCAAACTTCCAGACTCTCCCTAACGCAGTGACATAGGCGATGAAGTGGAAAGCCATGTCGGCTTCCTCCTGCTCGCATTGGGTGCGAGATCGCTTTGATGTTGTCTCGGACTTGAGCTGGTGATCAGCATTGAGGATATCCATTCGCCTTTTTCCAAATGTTAGACCATTGTAAGGAAGGCAGGCTACGAAACATGGTTACCTCGCAAACGAATTGTGTATCCGTTTAATGAATCCATAGTTACTGACTGCATCTCCTCGGAGCGCCGGCGTGAAGGGCATAGTGAATTCTTTGAAGTGTTGCAGATTCTCCCCGAGGTCAATATCTCCGACATTGTTGACAATATTCAGAAGAGCAACAGTGGCACAGGCGTTACTCGCCGTCTATGTCTATGGTCAGTGATGATAAATCCGGCTACTGGCATCAAACAGATTGGAACAAGCAGACCTGATTTGCGAACCAGAGCCCTTCTGGACAACTTGCTTCTTGTTTGTCGGGGTCGTCCTCCCGCCAGCGGGACAAGAATATCAATCCGTAGACCGGCTTGCTAACAAACTAGTTAACCGCCCGTAGATTATGCAATGCATAGATCACAGAACTCTTACTTTAGCAACGCCATCATATCCTCATCCAAGGATATTACCTCCTGGACCTTCACCCCCTTAACGCCGAATTCGCGAAGCATGACGTTGAAGAGCGCCTAAAAAGGTTGTTCAGTATAACCCCTGAAGAATTGTGTCCCAGAACTTACAGGTTCGGACTCTAGTTCGCAGAAACCATTCCAGTCATCTTTTTCGACCCGGGAGGTAAGCACACAGTGCTCATGGCTAGGGTCACTGCACTTTTTGCCTGAAGATTGCGATCTCCGGCCGCAATGGGCCATGGTTGCTCCAAAGGCCGTACTGTACTTGAGAAAAATGCCAATCGATCAACAATGCTAAACTATGAGAACGGTTCCCTTGGTTGCTGCTTGAGTTGCTATGGAGAAGTTGTCTCGCCCCATGAAGTACATTGAATAACAGCTCAGGTGCGGTGGTCGCTGCTGTCTTTCGAAGAAGATAGGATTCATGAGCGGCTGAGCAAACCCTCAATATGGATTCTGCACAGTACTGTACATACAGCTCGGCCAACTTACAATGATCGTGCCAATTAGGCTCTCTCCAGGTAGCTAAGATAGAAAGAGATGACAGTAATCTCATTAATGCAGAATCATGCGGCTAACTGCCGTGTATCTCTTGGTGAAGGTGTAATGGGCAGTGCTTGTTAACTATTCATTGTTGCTATATATGTTGCAGTGAGGGCACCGGTGACAACTTCATGCCCAGGCAGATCGTGGTATGTAGTGTACTATTACCGTTACAATACATATCCACTGGCGTGGAGCGAATTACGTACTGTGCTGTTGACCGCCAACCCATTATTGCTTTCAAGCCCTGCAACAAGCGCAAAGGCATTCCATCGACTCAAGCTCACCTCTCGCCCTGGCTCAGTATCTTGCGCTGCAACTCAATCCCTTCGCTCAATTTCCTTAATCTCTATTTCGGGTGAGGAAAAATATCACGAGGTGAGCGACATCTCTCTTCGTCCGGCCTGACATCACGTTCACCCATCGTCTTCACCCACCCATTTCTTCAGTCGACCCCTACCTCAACTTTTCTATCTTAGGCTTGCATCAGGGCGTGCGCGGGCTTCACAGGACGAGGCATCTTCCACACCCACACACGGAGGTATCTCTATACTCGGAATCCTACCAGCCAATAATGCTGAAGCTAACTCCAAAGTCCTTCTGGGTGCAGCTCCCGCATGCTCTATGATTGCAGCATGCCATGAACGGCACTCCCCGGCTCCGGTCTGCTTTTCCGCAGACACCACAAACCGCTCCGAGATTTAGCAACCACAGCAGTCATGCCCTTTCTAGGCCCAGGTTGCACAATGGGGTAGTCCAGAAGTCGTCTGCGAAATTCGCTACGAGCCCATCTGCTGCAAACCCGCCCCTAATACCGGCTAATGTCATCGACGCCCCGTCGCAGCGACTTTACGTTGCGGCTTTCTACCTGGCCCTCAATACTTGGCGCGTGTACGAGTCCTGGACTGCATCTGACGATCTAGATTCGACCTGGCTGTTTCTCAAATGGGCAGCCGTCGATGGCGTCTTCCTTTTCGGCTTACAGGCGCTACGAATTCCCTGGTTGGAATGGGCTTTCCCTACAACACTAGCGATCTTCTTGATTCATGTTGCTGGAAACATTTTTCTCATGTTTCAAATCCCTGTATGCGTTTGAACTCACGCCCCGCACAACAGGGCCTTTACTGACATTCTTGTGTAGATTCCTGTGGGTGCTTGGGTTTCGGGGGCAATCAAACTAGCTTATGATAGGGAATTGTCTATATCAGAACGGAGTGTCAAACCCGGCGACATTATCCACAACGCGTCTCTTATATTGGGCAAGCAAATCGTTCATATACTACCGGAGGGGTGAGTCTCTGAATCTGAGGTGACTTCGAGCTCTACTAACCGCACTATGCCAGCTCTGCAATCTTAAATCCTGATCACATACCTCTCTGTATCGATAATCACAAAACTGCTATCGATCTACCTATACGTATTAACCAGACCGATCCGATCTTGATAGAGCTGTTACGCCTGGATTATGACACCGGTGGCAATGAAACCATCTCAATATCAGCAAAGCAGCTGAAACAGATGAAGCGCCAAGCAGAAAAATCTGTGCCGAAAACGGGGTCCAATCTTCATCGTGATCTCATGTTCTCTGTCAAGCGACCCGGAATATATCGGCTGCAAAGAGTAGTAGATGAGTCAAATCTGGACGTTCATATGAGATCATCTGACGCTCTCGTTGCCTCGTGCCCTCGGGCAACAATCAAGGATTCCCCGATTCACAAATGTCGAGGAGAGCTTTCGAACCTGCTTTTGGTGGTGGAGGGCACTCCTCCCCTCAAAATCAAATACAGCAGGCAGGTCAACAGTCATGACCGGGGCTTCTCTTTCCAGAACATTCAGCCCGATCATCTGCGTTCGCCATTATTAGGCCAGCGGACAAGCGGCACTCTCTTCAACACGAAAGACTTCGACGTGACTTGGGCCCGCAGCCAAACCATTGAGGTCCCTCTGAACGAGTCTCTTAACGTTGGCGGCGAATGGACATATACGATCGAGGAAGTCCATGACGGTTCTGGGAACATCGCGAATTATTCAATGCTTTTTGATATCGCCGACCGACTATCTACAAATTTCCCATCGCAGTGGCATGAATTTTCTGTTCATGAAAGGCCTCGACTTTCCTTGTCCGGCTGCAATGATCAAAGTTTTCTTGAAGTCGCACATGGGGCAAGCGTGGACCTTCCCCTTAAATATCATCAGTCAGGACAAGGATACGAGAACGACGGGCCCTTCTCTCTGGTCTACACATTCAATGGTGAGACTCAGTTGGGTCACGGAGAGTCTCCAAGCAAAATACGCCAGGCATCTCTGAGGAATCTTGACCAGAAGCCTCAGATCAAGGACCCGGGTTGGTACAGGCTGAATTCACTTTCCAGTCAATATTGTACCGGAGAAGTGCTTGAGCCTTCATCTTGTTACCTACGCAACCCACCGGAGCCTGACATGACCGTCAAGTATGAAAGAGTTTTCGACAAATGTGCTAATAATCCTGTCGGTCTACTTGTTGACTTGGATTTGACTGGATCTCCGCCGTTCCGGCTTAGGTACGTCATCGAACATGCGAAAGGTGTTGAAAACAGAGCACATACCATTGATGGTCTTCGCGCTCAACTTGACTTCACACCCTCCGAAGCCGGTCTGTATCGTTACCGCTTTCTAGACATTGCAGACACAGTCTATGGCCCCCAATCCCTTCAGGACAAGGTCCCTGTTCTCGAGCAAGATGTGAAACCACCAGCCTCTGCACACTTTTTGGGGTCTAAGGCTGTGCGTAAAGCTTGTTTCGGCGAACCAGTATCTCTTGATGTTGTTTTCTTAGGCGAGGCCCCCTGGACACTGCAATATGAGGTGGCCCACAATGGCAAGAAGACAAAGTACTCATTGGAATCTGACAATGAAATATCCACCATTGTGACGGAAAGGCTCGTCAGCGGTGGAGAGTATTTGGTTCTGCTCACCAGTGTCAAAGATCGCTCGAATTGCAAGCGAACGCTCAAGGACAGCATCAGGATTGACGCACGTTCCAAACCTCCTCATGTGTCATTTGGCGAGATAGAGAGAAGCAGAACATACTCGGCATTGCAGCGCTCCAGCGTCGATATTCCGATTAGGTTAAGCGGAGAACGTCCCTGGAACGTGAAGTACAGAAACTTGAACGCCAGCTCTGCTATCCTCGAAAAGACTTTCTGGCACGAGAATAGCTTTCTGACCGTGGCACAGGATGGAAGGTACGAACTTCTTAGTGTGGCCGACAGCTCGTGTCCTGGTTTTGTCGACAAGGGGGGCAGCACATTCGAGGTTTCTTGGATACCTCGTCCTCGAATCACAACCGTGGATGGCTCCCCTGTCGGATCAGACGGTTTGATCACGAAACGAGATGTTTGCCAGGGAGACGACGACAGCCTCGAAATTCGACTCTCCGGAAATGCCCCGTATAGCATCCAATACGAGCAACAACGAAAGCCTGCACGCGGTTCATCCTCTGTTCGCGTCCAACATATACGAACTGCCCTTCATGCCGCTTCGGTGGAAATGGATACCTTGGAAGCCGGTTTGTATACTTATAAATTCACGGAGGTCGGCGACAACCTATACGATCAAGATCCCGGAGTCAAACCCGTGGTAGTAACCCAAAAAGTGAATTCTCTCCCTTCCGCACGTTTTGATTCACCAGGCCGTATCTACGGGTTCTGCAAGGAAGATATCAGCGGCGAGGAATTGATTCCAATCACCCTCGAGGGCGTCGCACCTTTCTCCCTTGAGATCTCTATCAAGCATCACACGAAAGCAAAACCGGAAATAGTATCGATTTCCAACATTAATGCCAACAGACACCATCTCCCATTACCACGACGTCACCTGGACCTTGGCCAACATGTTGTCAGCATTCGCAAAGTGACCGATGCACGTGGCTGCCAGCAAACCACCGAGTACGATGCCTCTTCGGTCAGAATTTCAGTGTCAGATGTCCCAACCATAATCCCACTGGAATCAAAATCAGACTACTGCGTGGGCGAGCGACTCTCCTTTTCATTATCTGGCCATGCCCCGTTCGATGTGTTCTATACATTCGATGGCGCTTCGAGAAAGGCTACCTCGAAGACCACAAATTTCCGTCGCATCGCAGAGAAACCCGGCGTTTTCAGTATCACCGCTGTAAGTGATGGTGCCAGTGGGAAGTGTAAAGCCCACAAGAGTATTACCAAAACAATTCACGAGATGCCAAGTGTGAGGATCAGCAAAGGGCAAGTGTCTGTCGTTGACATACACGAGGGAGGAGAGGCTGAACTCCAATTCGAGTTCTGGGGCACCCCACCGTTCGAGTTCACGTATGTCTCTCCCTTACTCAATCCACGTGATGCATTCAACTAATAGCCACCTAGATATGTACGAAGCTCAAATGCTCGGAAAGGGAAAAAATCTGAGATACTTGATGTCAAACATGATATCTCCCACGAGCATACGAAAATAATCAAAACATCAGACGAGGGCACGTATGAGGTGGTGGCGATCAAAGACAAGCATTGTTCTTTTTCGTCCCAGATACCAGTTGGAAAACCGGAAAAGGTGACAGCCGGTGCATGAGGTGATGGATGGGTGGATGGGTGGATGGACGGAGTGACATGTAGTCCATAGACCAAGATTATACAATGAACCAACACATTGCCTTCAGTGCTGTCATTAGCATGGCGTCAACTCTCCGGATCACTCGAGTCTAGGTACTGAGATGCAACTCATATATATAACACAAAAGGCATGATCACGATCGAACATGACTACGTCAGGTTCTTGTCTGTGCCATGTAATTCGATACTGTCTATCATGAAGCTGCCCAACCTCGATATTTCGTTCAAAATAGCCGGGCGGTTAATAACCACTTGATCGTTGTCTTCTGCATCTTCCAACTTGGTGAGAGAAGTAGAGTAGGCCATTTTCAAAGTCCAGCCTTTGGCTCGAACAGCTTGAGGGTTCCATAACCCTGCAATAACCCCAGGATTCATCTCGCTGTGAAAGAAAAGAATATTCGGGCTGTAACACGCTCGCAAGTCATGAGCAAAGGATTGGACGACTGCATGTCCACTAGCCTGGAGCTTCTCCCGTCTATCAGCAAGATTGAAGGTGGTTGGCGATGTAGTGATTTCATACAGCAGCTTGGAACGAAGCTTGATGATGAAGTCGTAAGGGGCTAGGGATGTGCGGAACAATTCTGTTGTATCAAATCCATACCCATGATCTCGTAGCATTGCCATGGAAGCCTTGGCCAAGGTACACATGCGAGCCGCCACTACCTTAGAAGGCTGTTCGTATTGAGTCCATGTCACCCCATCGGGATCAAGATCAGAAGCCACAAACAGGCTGACCGTGTTCATAGCCGGATCTATTTTCCGCCAGGCAGAAAAGCGAGTCTGTATAACCTCCACTGCAGCCTTGTCTAAGGTTCCAAAATCGACTATTAAAGCCTCCTGCTGCCAGTCCCACCGCGCAATAAGCTGAAGAGTCCTCAAAAACCCAGTCATGATACTGGAAGGAGTGCCCCATGGATACGGCTGCGTGAAGACTCGAACAACCAGTAGTTCCACAGTTTCTTCTCGAATTTGCCCGGTAAGAAGGTGTTGACTGAACCAATGCTTCACAAGACGAATCGTGGGCGACAGAAGCGGGAAACGCGTGCATAGTGTACGAATTGCTTGTGTAAGCCGAGGGGCTTGCACAAATTGTCGCTTGTATTCAGATAGAGCGTATGCGAGCTCTTGTCTCATGGAAGGATGGCCATCTCTGTCCTTCAAATGACGTTCCAAGAGCAACTGCTCTCTGTCGTGGTGAATTCTGAGGCGGAAGAGGACATTGGACGAATGAGTGATGTCAAGGAACGCAGTGTTCAAGATTCTGCTTGAGACATCTTCAAGCCCTGTTTTACATGCGTGCGCAGCCCCAGATGACTGTAGATAATCGCCTATTTTCACAAGAAAGGCTAGCTTTGTCATCTGTATGGCCACGAGGTCATCCGGCCAACGAGCGGAGCTCTCAAATTGGAGAACAATGTCCACGGGACCACAAGGCACATTAGGTGCACTCTTTAGACGAAGGGCGGTATATCGAAGAAGCGGATCAGCAGGTGCAAGATGCCTGGTCGTCAAAGGTACTCCATCCATGTCCTGGACAGACCGCTGCAAAGAATTGAAAGCGTCGTGTATTTTCTGGAAAGGAGGGCTGGAGTATGAGACAACACCGTCTCCGTTGTTGCGAAGTGTCTCGTCGAATTCATCACCGACAATTTTGATATCGAAATCAGTGTAATTGAAATGACGTTTCAAGATATACGACAATATCTGATTGATGATCGAGGGCGCCGTCGCTAAATCCAACCAGACCAAGCTCTCCCTGATGCTGCCATCTTTGAAACGCCTTAGCTCAGCCTTCTCTCCCCAGAAGGACCTAAAAGATGCAGCTTCATCCTTATGTTCTGCAGCTGGGCCATGATCCACAACACGTGTAGCATTCTCTGCATCTAGCGCCAAGCCCACAACAAGGTGTCCAGGCGCCGTTTTGCAATTTTGCCGTGTGTCTACTGGCCAAGGCTCCGTGACGCAACCACGCAGATAAACGAGCCCGGCTCTGTCGCCGAGTGCCCTAACCAACACTTCGTGAATCATGTTTTGGCTTTGAAGATCTTGGAGACTGCTTCCGCTTGATAAGGCTGGTAGCTCAATGAGCCGATCAAATCTCAGCAGTGGTTCGTTCGCTTTGAGGATAAATACTTTGTCAAAATTGTCATCGCGAGACTCGTTTAGCATTCTCACTGTCACATCTGCTTCCCGGCGGAGGAGAGCGTAAGACCAAAGAGTCATTTTATAAAGGATATTCAATCCTCGCTTGCCATCGTATAAAACAGGAGAGCCGCCAGGGAATGATAAGTCGGCTATGAACAACGCTAGTGGATTTGTCAGGTCTCTTCCGGCAAGAAATTGCAGTGTTGCCTTGAATAGCTGATAGCTGCTGTAAGACTTCAGAAGTACTGGCTTGCCATTTGGGCCGCCACCCTCAAGCAGTAATGACATTAAAGCCGTCCACTCAAAGCCACCAAGTCCGCCAGATTGATATGATGACCCAAATCCGCGCTGTTGAAGCCACGCCCGACCCAAAATACACGCATCTTTGAATGATTCGCATTTGCGGATATTGGAGTGGATGTATTTGTGGTAGAGTGCCACCGTGGCTTCAGATCGAAGAGACGCATTATAGACCGGAGTAGCACGTTCAGAGATGGAGCTATCAGCTGCACCTTGACGTATATTGTTCCTCAGGGGTATAGTTCGTGAAACAGGGAACAAAGTCTCTTCGATAGCAGTAATGACACGAATTCGTAGTTTAGAAGACATGTTTCCAGATTTAGTTGAAGTGATCGGCTCGATAAGTATGACAGGTCGGAGGCTGTCTCCATCTTGAAGTGCGAACTTGACATGCAAATCCAGGCCAGCGGCCGCCTTGATTCCAGCGGCAATGGTGGCGATATAGTATGCCCGCTTATGAAAAAATCGGTAATTGATATAGTCCTTTTCCTGAAAGATAGCGCTGGGCATTGTCACCGCCAAGTCTACCATTAATGGGATGGAGCTCTTGGCTCCGGTTTGGAGTGATAGACTGCCCACCACATTGACATTCGTGGGTTTGGCATATGTAAAGGGATATTTCGTTTCCCTGTCAGGCCGCGGCTCAGGAAAGGGCACCGTGATTCCATGTTTGCTACGCAGCTCTTTCTCTGCTTCCCATGCCGACTGGGGTGGTTTCTCTGGAATGTGTTCGATGATGCTCTTCAATTGATGAAGTGTACCCTGAAGTTTTGCGACATGCCTATCATAATTTGGCCGCAACTCAGACAATAGCTCGTCCATTTGCAGCTTGAAATAGCTGGATTTATAGACGCCACTGGCGAGCGCAAGCTCCGCCGTGACATTGTGCGTCCCTTGTCTCTTGGTGCTTACAGCGGGTACTTCGCTGTTTTGAGTGGCTTTCATAGGCATGCTTTCATGTGGTGATTCGAGGTGTAAGTTCATGGTAGAGCCATTCTTCTCCGCAATTTGAGCACCTGGCACAGCGTTGTGAGTAGAATGGCTCAGTCGCCTGCGTTTAAATGAATGGGACGACATATTGAGCCGGAAGCCAGGACCGGGACTTGGGGTGTTGTTGGGTGGAATTGATGGGGAAAGATGGTTGTGAACAGAGAGCGAGTCCTTGGAGAGAAGATGCAGGTCAAATTATATCATAAGATGTACCATGCTGGGTGTAAGTCCTAGCTGTCCCACTATGGCTCTTATAGTGAGGAAGAGCCTTCTGTATCTAACCGGGAAAAAAAAAGATTTGGTCTTGTCAGCGGGATAAGCCACCGCGGCGTTTTCACCGCCTTCTAGTTCTGAGCCTCCGCCACGCGCATACTTGAACTCCGTACTCCGTATGCTGTTGTGGATCAAGCCTACAATTTGGATATGGACTGTACATAGACTAAGAGTTATTTGATACCGTCAGTATTATGATAAAATTTCTTGGATGCGTTACTATATGGGTCATATGAGTGCACAGATGTATAAGTTACAGATGTTTTGTATATATGTCCAGACTAAAATATCAAGCACTGGACATGCATTGGACTGTACCGATATCAATAATTGAGTACTAGTATATATACTCCGTAAGTGGACACCATATGGCTCGGAAGGCAGTAAGAAGTTACCACTTGCAGTAGAATCAGGCTTTTGCCGCTAACTTCGTGCGCTTTAAAGTTTATTGGTCAGCCGCCCTCAACAACGCCGACATCGCTTCCGAGTCAGTGGCTGGTACTGCCGCGATGACTCCTTCCAATTCGTCGTCATTTAAGAATTTCTTCTCTTATCTATAACTGTGTTCGTTCGTCATTGAAGAGTTATTTATTTTTGCCGGCAGCTTCCTTATTCCCCTCCATACTCACTGCACTCAGTCTCCCTTGAGCTTTATTTCAGCACCTGATCATATCATCACAATGCTTCAAATTATCGGAGGCCCAGTCCCTCCGAATACCGACCATGTAAGTTCAGGACCCGCGTACCCCGCTATCCTTTCTCAGGGGATTTTGTCTCCCGAATCGGTACAAGATATAGTCATTCATGAATGGTCACTCACCTTTGATCAGGCAGTCAGTGTATCACTTCCCACCTGGAGTGCAAATGTGGCCTATGAGGAGGGGGAGTCATGGGTGACAAACAGCATGCAATGCGGCTATCCGCGGTTTTTCATACATCCAATTATACAAGAGCTGGCGGTTGAGATAGTGCGTCGTTTTGGCTCCCCAAATTCGGATACTGCCATGTTATTCCCATCCCCAACCACCGCGGAATTATGTCGTTCTTTCATGAAATCGAGATTGCCCGTCGAACACCACGGCAGGATCCGGATTACGAGTTTTAGTCCCTCCCATGAAACAGATGCCGGATTTCCCACCACAACATTGTTGTTATCGTCTGTGATATATCCGAAGGAATTCGCGCCCATAGCCAAGCAGGTGTGGCAACACACCGGGAACGGCATATCGAGTCGGCGGGGCGAATTCTGTCTGGGTGCACTGAAAAGTGGCTTTCTCGTCGAGAGAAAATCCCAAGCGGCAGATGTAGCGTTACGGAGAATCTGTAAGGGCCCTCGGAGATACCAGGGGCGTGATTCCATTAGTGGAACAGCACGAACGAATGGGAACCACAATCAGTTTCGGGACTTGTCCTCCATAGGAGAAGCGCAGGATGGCAAAGAATATGTGCAATTCATTGAAGAGAGGTTTGGACGCAACTTGAACGTCTCGCTTGCTGATCAGGCACGATCGGCTGTACGTCGAAGAATAGCAGGAGTTCTGACTGCTGATGTAGATCTGAGTGAGGCTCTTCAAGAAACATCAGGGGAAGGCCGTGTGGCGGGGCTTACGGAAGCAGATGTTTTCCTTTACCCAACGGGTATGAGCTCTATCTTCAGTACGCACCAAATGTTGCTAGCCAGCAGAGGCCAACTGAAAAGCATATGTTTCGGGTTCCCTTATATTGATTCACTGAAAATTCTTCAGAAATGGGGTCCAGGATGCTTGTTCTATGGCAATGGTTCTTCGGAGGATCTCGACGATTTGGAATCACGGCTGCAAGCCGGTGAGCGATTTCTGGCTTTGTTTACAGAGTTTCCAGGCAATCCTTTACTGAAGTCTCCGGACCTGAGAAGAATCCGCCAACTCGCTGATAAGTATGACTTTGCGGTCGTGGTAGACGAGACCGTGGGGAACTTCCTGAATATCAATGTTCTCCCTTCTGCAGATATCGTGGTTAGCAGTTTAACCAAGATATTCAGTGGAGATAGCAATGTTATGGGAGGAAGCGCAGTTCTCAATCCTCATGGATGTTTTTACCATTCTTTGAGAGAGACTTTTGCTCATGAATATGAGGACAATGTCTGGGCCGAAGACGCCGTGTTCCTAGAGCGGAACAGCCGCGATTTTGCGTCTCGAATTGAGAAAATCAATAAAACCACAGAAATAATTGCAGACATGTTATTGGAGTCGCCACTGGGTAAGTCAGGCCTAACCTTCACTCCAGTGCGATGCATCTCCAATCGTTCAGATGACCCAGCGAAAGTCCATCTCGTTCTAATTGATACAGTCAAACATGTTTACTATCCAAAACTCAACCCTTCCAAACCTCTCTATGACGCATTCCGCACCCAGAATGGGGGGTATGGCGGGCTCTTCTCTGTCACTTTCCATTCAACTGAGGAAGCAATCGCTTTCTTCGATCAACTCGAAGTGCATAAGGGCCCGAGTCTTGGAACGAATTTTACATTGAGGTTGGTTGAAGCTCCGATCAAGATCTCAAGCAGCGAAACCCATCTGACTGTGTACTGAAGCTGTCCATATACTTTGTTGGCCCACTATGGCGAATTAGATTGGGTGAGTAAAACTCTACAATTTACTCCACGACTTCATATCCTTCGCTTCATCTACTTGTGGATTACTAACAGTGTCAGGCGCATTCTTTTGGTATCGAATTTGGTCTAGTCAGAATAAGTGTCGGCCTGGAAGAGGAGGCAGACCTGCGTGATCGGATAGAACGGGCTTTGAAAGCAGTGTCTGAGGTCGGAGCATGATATACCATGGGAAGGATTTTACTGCATTATCTTGATGCCAGGGATTCCAGGTTCCAAAGATCGCTAACCCGCCTCAAGCTTCAGTCAGTTATTAGGACTACCTAAGTCATTGTTAGTTCGTGACCATATATGAGGCGCAATATGGAGACCTGCCTTCAGATATGCAGCCCTTCTATGGTGTATCTTATGCAGTCCTACAGATGGAAGAAAGCGATCTCATCAGCGAAGGATACTTTAAATCATGTCCTGTACAAAGCCTTAAAGGGATCTTTCACAAGTCATAATTAGGCTACCCTACCGACATGACCCTTGTTTCCTTCGCAGGAACCAATCATGAAGCACTTTCACTATAGCAATAGATACTTGGGTCTTACGTGTTGCGCCTTACAACCTAGCCTAGCTGCTGATATGTGATTATACAGATTCATAGCGAGCTCATTTACGAAGTATACTACTCGATATCCTATATAGGCTGAATATATACGAGGGTCTGTCTATACAGCCTTGCTTACGCAGCTGCTCAAGGGCATGGATAAGGTACGCAACTATTTAAGGGCCTGTTTATAGGTTAAGGTACGGCTGTTTAAGCACCTTTTTAAGTACCTTTCTAAGCACCCTCTACTACGTTGCTTCTATACAACTATATAATTATTGATTCAGACCTATAGTCTGAATATGCAGCTGGGGGCCATGCCCGCCCTTCTGCCATTCTGTAAAGCGCAGCTCACGTGACTTATGACCTGAGTAGCCAATCTAATCCCTTCATGTGCGCACATAATCTCAGCCAATCATGGTTCGTAATTTTTTAAGGCCTGAGGCATATAAGTTGGTCCGGGAGGTTGCCCGCGGAGTAATATTATGCACATGCTCAATGCAGTGTCTTATTATTAAGCTTATCACGGGACTTGCGGCCCAGAAAAGCTCAACCTTCTATTCACATCTGTAAATATCACTGCGACTCATACCACTGCGACTCATACCACTGCGACTCAGACTTCCGCTACATACATCTCTAATCATGATCTAGCTATATCTTCATCAGTGTGTGCACCATGCATAATTATCCCGGGTGTGCTTCTGCTGAAGCTAACAACACAACACATGCGCTAATAACTTCGCCTTCACCTTAGATTTATTGAAAAGCAATCTTCGCCTCGCTCCTCACGCAATCCAGAGTTGATTGTATCTTGTCACTTTCACGGAGCGTGTTCCAGCAAATCGACTTGATAATGGCTAGCACTCTTGCAGTCAAGAGGCCTTTCCTCTCACTGCCCTTCCTTCTACCTTCGTCATGCGAACTCATGCCTCTCACGTCTCGGCGGAGCCAGTCCTCTTATAGACGTACAAAGCAACGCCTACGTGTGAAGCCCGATGCTTCATTTGGGTCGTCGTTGGGTCAGGTCAAAAGAGATCACATCGTCTATAACCCTCCTTCAAGCTCCCCATCGGTTTACCACACACCAGCGAAATTTCTTCCTAGCGACGACATCCGGAGATCTTTACTTAGTGATACTTCAATCAGCCAGCAGAACCCTGCCGAGCTTGCATCTTTGAACAAATCGCCTGGTCCAAAGCGATATCACTTGAACCCCTCTGATGTACTAGAAATACGCAGGCTCAGAACCAGTGACCCGATGACGTGGAGTCGCTCGAAGTTGGCCAAGCGTTTTGATTGCTCACCACTCTTCATCTCGATGGTGTGCGGAGCCAGTCGGGAAAAGAAAGAAATGCAGAAGCAAGTCTTGGAGGCGGTGCAGTCAAGATGGGGCACCAAGCGCCGCATGGCTAGAGAGGACCGGACATTGCGGAAGGAATCGTGGGGAAGAGACTGTTGACGACAATCTTTCAAAACTGTTTGTGCCAGCATGCTCTTCTGTTCTGGGATATGTATTCCGAACCTCTCAAATGCTCTACCCCTTTTACTCAGGGCTTACTAAGTCCTTTAAATTGTTGCCCGTTGTTTCAATATATGTTCTATTAGAAGCCATTGATCGCTGTATAATTATGTATTTGCCATAAACCGTTATTTATGTATCATTTAGATGATCCCTGGAATTACTTTAGCTGAAGCCAAGCAAGTATTTGATGAAGGCATCATGATCTACAAAAGGTATTTTAGACACATGTTGATACCAGTTGAGTCTCGCCTAGCCGGGTAGCCGCTTATTCGCGGAAACTCTAGGCTTCCTGACCTGGTACTTGCTTTTACTGCCTGTCCCTAAGGTGGTAATTGTTAATAATAATAATCCTACTAGTCTTCGTCCACGGCCGAAATGCCCCTCCCCCTCCGTCGAATTGCAACGTCGCTTAGGGAGTACAGACCCTTCTTGTCACTTCCGTTCCACATCAAGGGCAATTTGACATCTCACACAATTCTTGATTCCACCGTACGCCGCTTATCTTCTCGTCACGCATTCTACGGACCCATCAGCGATTCAAAGATGGCACCGCAACTTGAGCCGTTTTTCAAACAGTGAGCCCAACTTCCCTTGCCCCCAGCCTGCCCCTCCTTCTATCGTGCTTCACCATCTTGAAACGTTTTCGTCACTCCTGCTTCATCGGTCATCACCACATACCATGTGACGTGTGCCGCCTCCTGCTGTAATTCACATAAATGACCGGTTTTGACCATGTCTAATGCTTCATTCATACAGGGTCGACGACCTATCCGGTTCCTTCATTGATAGTATGGGCCTATGTTCTCCATCGCCTGCCCATATGATGTGTATTGACCGAATAGCAAGGGCTACGAAAGGCTGTTGCCATTCCATCGATCTCTGCGCAGGATGAGAACAGAAAAGATGTCTTCAAGGTACTTTCTGCAGGTTCCACCCTACCTCAAGAGGACCGCAGCTAAAACACACACGTGGGTTCACATCAGATGGCTCAGTTCCTCGCCTCCGAGCTCGAAGCTTTGGGTGCTGAAGTGGAACAACGCCCGCTAGGCAAGCAGCCCGGCAAGGAGCACCTTGATCTACCTCCAGTTGTAGTCGCTCGGTATGGTAACGACAAGAATAAGCGCACTATTCTCGTCTACGGTCATTATGACGTTCAGCCTGCCTTGAAAGAAGACGGCTGGGCGACAGAACCCTTTGAGTTGACTGTCGATGATCAGGGAAGAATGTTTGGACGTGGAAGCACTGACGACAAAGGACCAGTCTTGGGATGGTTGAACGTGATCGAGGCTCACAAAAAGGCGGGTGTGGATTTCCCGGTCAATCTCCTTTGCTGCTTCGAAGGCATGGAAGAATACGGCTCGGAAGGCCTGGAGGAGTTCATCCAAACCGAAAGTAAGAAATTCTTCAAGGACGCAGATGCCGTTTGTATCTCGGACAACTACTGGCTGGGAACAGAGAAGCCTTGCCTGACTTATGGTCTTCGCGGTTGTAATTACTACTCCGTGAGTGTTTCAGGACCTGCTCAGGATCTACACAGCGGAGTATTCGGAGGCTCTGCCCATGAGCCGATGACAGACCTGGTCAATGTTCTCTCCAAACTTGTCGATCCTAAGGGAAAAATCTTAATCCCTGGCATCATGGATCTGGTCGAACCCATGTCGGAGGACGAGAAGTCCTTGTATCCCAACATCAGTTACACCATGGAGAACCTTCATGAGTCTTTGGGCAGCGAGACAGGCATTCATCCTACCAAGGAAGAAACTCTCATGGCTAGGTGGCGATACCCTTCTTTGTCTATCCATGGCATCGAGGGTGCTTATTCCGCTCCCGGGGCTAAGACTGTGATTCCAGCCAAGGTAATTGGCAAGTTCTCTATCAGAACAGTGCCAAACATGGAAAGCGAGGATGTGAACAAACTTGTGTTTGATCATATCAAGTCAGAGTTCGCCAAACTCAACAGCAAGAACAAGCTAGACGTTTGGCTCCAACATGACGGGAAATGGTGGGTGGCCAGTCCGAAGCACTGGAATTTCACCGCTGCAAGCAAGGCTGTTCAACAGGTCTTTGGTGTCGAGCCCGACATGACCCGCGAAGGCGGCAGGTATGGAAAATGCTTATATCAAGGCTGCTTCTGATCTTCTCAAAGCTAATTCATTGACAGTATCCCGGTCACATTAAGTTTTGAGCAAGCTACCGGGAAGAACGTTTTGCTTCTCCCAATGGGCAGTTCAACTGATGCTGCCCATTCCGTGAACGAGAAGCTTGACAAGAGAAACTATATTGAAGGGACCAAGTTGCTGGGGGCTTATCTGCACTACGTTGCAGAGGAACCCATGAACCACTAGTCATATGCACCGCCCGATCGCATCTCAGCCTCAAGACTTAACTCAACTGCTTCAGTCTGTTGGGACCTTTGAGCCATTCAGGGGAATGCATATGTTCCTTACTTCAGTCAAGCTCTTCCCTTCTGCCAGCAAAATATAGCCTCGTACTTCTCAATTAAATCCTCACCTGAGGGTGATCTCACTTCTGATTATCGTGTACCACTGTACCGTAACCCCATAATCTTGATGCCTGAAAGGTTTCAAGTCGCATATTGAGCCATAGACACAGAGTTTAAAGTCATAAAACTGGACTCCCCAAGCGTGTCCTTAGAAGTGGGTACAGCTGAGACGTAGGCCGTATCATTAAAATACTAGCTAACTTACTCCGTAACCTAGACGATCTAAATAGCGTGCATCGCGTGCATTGATGTTTCATCTGCACAGTAGCTTTTGCTCCTCTAGGCAAGTCATGTTGTAATTCTCCCACCTCACATTACTTGGTGGGCACTCTCATAGTAGGTTAAAATCTGACAAAGCCTTACGACGTTTGACGGCTTTTCTCGAACAGTAGACAATCAATCGTGTGCTTGGCAGTCAGGTAGCTGGGCTATTTATGTATGTCCTTTCACTGAGCGGGGATATTGGCCATTACCGAGAAGCGCGCCACGCGACCGCGCGCCTTATCAGCGGCCGATAAGCCTTAGAACACGAAACAAAGGAAATGTTCTACTACTGTAAATAATTCCACACTTCAAGAGAAAAGAAAGAAAGAGCATCGGCGCTAGCTTTTCGACTTCTTTGTAATTTGCATCACCAACCATTCTCACCAAACCAGGCCACTTCTCCTTTAATAAAAGGGGGTCCCAGCGCACTCCAGTGGTCGAATACTTCTCATACCAAACCATACCAAGTTTCTCATGCCCAAGTCAGATCATTCAAGTTTTCAATGCCGTCAAGTAAGCGCCCCCAGGCGTTCTCTGTGGACCCAAATGAGGAGAGGCAATCAGACGCACCCCCATCGGTACGTTGAATATATCCGTCGTGATAAAGGCATATGACTGATTTAACCAGCGAAAACGCATGCGCGGAACTAACTCTTCCGGATCCGATGAAGTCAACGACGATGACATCCAAGACACAACATCTCCATACATATCGGAACCGCCCGACGATGATGAGGATGAACTTGAGCTTCGTGCTACACAAGTGATCCAGGAGAAGTATTCATTTGCTGGTGATGAGCCGAACGTGCCTGCCGAGCATGGCATTCTGGAGCGCGTCGAGTGCTACAATTTCATGTGTCATGACCATTTTTACATCGAGCTCGGTCCGCTGATAAATTTTGTTGTTGGAAAAAATGGTTCTGGCAAGAGTGCAGTCCTCACGGCTATCACTCTATGTTTGGGTGGCAAAGCTTCAGCCACAAACCGTGGGCAAAGTCTGAAGAGTTTCATCAAGGAAGGCAAAGAGTAGGTTTCGAGTCCCTTATATGCATCCAATTCTGAACTTCCTCAGGAGCGCAACCATTGTAGTGCGGATCAAGAATCAGGGTGATGGCGCTTACATGCCAGATGATTATGGAAAATCAATCATTATCGAGCGCCACTTCTCCAAGATGGGCACCAGTGGGTTCAAGATCAAGTCTGATAGTGGGCGTATCGTCTCTACTAAGAAAGCGGAGCTTGATTCTATCATTGACTACTTTACCCTGCAGTTTGACAACCCGATGAACGTTCTTTCGCAGGATATGGCTCGTCAATTCCTTAGCTCGTCTAGCCCCAGTGATAAGTACAAATTTTTCGTGAAGGGTGTTCAATTGGAACAACTTGACCAGGACTACCGTCTAATTGAAGAGTCTGGAGATCAGATCGAGGCGAAGCTAAAAAGCAGAGTGCAAGATATCACAATTCTGAAAAGTCGTCAGGATGCAGCAAAGCGGAAACTAGATTTATCTGACCAGCATGAATCTCTGCGTAATCACATTCGAAATCTTCGCAATCAAATGGCTTGGGCTCAAGTGGAGGAACAAGAGCGGGTAAGCACGCTCACGAAGCCGAAGCCCCTATGCTGCATAATCTAAACATGAGCAGATCCAGGATTCTTTGAAAACAGAGATGACGACAGCCGATGAGGATATAGCTGCTGCTGAAGCGGATCTCGGGAGCTATGAACGTCGCATACAGGAAGCAGAGAGAGAAACCGAACTTGCGGCCGAATTTGTCCAGCAGGCTACCTCCAAGCTTGAGACTTGTCAATTAAGTAGGGATGAGATCAAACATAAAATGGACGCTCAATTAAGTGAACGTCATGGTCTACAGGTAAGGCCACCTTACACGTGCTGTTCAGTGTTGAGAGAGATTTCTAACGCATGCACGCAGGCCCAGCAACGCCAGATCAGAGAGTATTTAAGGGCTGCGGAGACTAGAATAGCTGAAAGTCGGAAGAAGCTTGCAGATGAGCACCAGCGCTTGAGTGATATAAGTGGGGGAAGCTTTATCAGAAAACAAGAGGAACTCGAGCAGGCAAAAGCCGGCGCGGAAGATGCCCGTGCTCGGTTCAAGGAGCATGAAGCCGAGAGAAACCGCTTGTATGAGAAGATAGGTGAAGCTGAAAAGGAAGTGAAATTAGCCGCTGCCCCTGTCAATAAGGTTAAAGCCGACATTGAGCAAGCACAGTCGGTTCTACAAAACTTGAGCAGAGAGGGCGGGGCGAGAAATTCTGGCTTTCACGAAAGAATGCCAGCGCTTACCAAGGCCATTGAACAAGAAGGGTCCTTCCGCAGACGCCCCGTGGGCCCAATTGGGCACTATGTCAGTTTGCTGAAGCCAAAATGGTCCTCTATTCTGGAGAATTCGCTCGGTACGACTTTGAGCAGCTTTGTTGTGACCTCGAAAAGCGACATGAACATCTTGTCGAATATCATGCAGAGAGTCAATTGGTGAGCAATTCGAAACTCATCGCATGGCATTTGGTTTTTGACAGCAGCGAAAGTGTATGCCCGATTTTCATAGGAAGCGATGGTCATCTTGATACGTCAAACCACGAACCAGATCCCAACTATGACACAGCCCTGCGGGTACTTCAAGCAAGTGGAAACTAATTGAAACATGTTAATTTGAGAGATTTGTTCTAACTCTGGGCTTTCTAGATTGACAATGAATTAGTCCGTCGACAGCTAATCATAAATCACGGAATCGAACAGATGCTGCTGATAGAGGACCTAGAAGAGGCGTCGTCGGTACTTTTCGATGGACAGAAACCCCGCAATGTGAAAAGGTGTTATTGCATCGACCCCACTAATCGGCGACGAGGATTTCACCTTTCTTATAGCAGAAATGGTGAACCAAGCCAGGCGCCTGTCCCAGCCTACAATGGGAGTCCCCGGATGAAATCCGACCTTGCGTCTCAGATTAGGTAATCACAACTCCGCTTTCGGTGAATTGTCTAGCTACTGACATTCAAATAGCATGCAGAAAGACGTACTCGCAGACTTGCGTAGAAATCTCAGTGATCAAGAGCAGTCTCTTCGATCCGCTCGCTCTAGTCTCGAAGGCTGCAAACAAGCACGCGTGAGACATGACAGGAGAAGCAGCGAACTACGTATCGCAGTGCAGAAAGCAGAAGACCTTATTGATGAGATCACCGAGGCACTCGATAAAGAATCTGTGGAAGACGGACGCATTGATGTACTTCAGACTACCCTGGAAGAAGCAGAAGAAGAGAAACGCTTGAACGAAGGGTCCCTACAGGATGGTATTGAAGCTATGGATGCCATGATGGAGGGACTGAAAGCGATCAAACACGAGCTTTCGGCCAAAGAAGCAGAGGTTTATACAATGAATGAAGAGCTCAGGTTGGCTCAAAACGAAGCACAAATGAGCATGGAAAACCGCCGAAGATCAATCCGCGAGAAGAACGCAGTAATTGAGCGAATCAGTGACAGCAAAAAAGGTAGAACTCGAATTCAGCAGAGGCTGGAAGAGATAGCTGCACGTATCCTCGACTTCAGCGAGAAAGCGAGCTTGGTCTCACCGCGGGTTGCAATAGCTGAGGGTGAAACCGCCGCCAGCCTAGATAAGAAGCTCGATAGGCTTCATACGGATCTTAGGCGATATAACCAGGAGTAAGTATGGAAGCCCATGGTCTTGAACTCAGTTGCTGAAGACTTCCTAGATTGGGGGCAACCCGCGAGGAACTCGCTGCTCAGGCCTCCAGGGCAAAGGAAGCCTACGAACAGGCGCTGAAACAAGTCAATGAGTTTCAAACACTGGCCGAAGTAAGACGATCATACCAATATCCAAAAGGCCTGGCTAAACACGTCTGCTTAGGTACTTAAAACAACTCTCGACCATCGCAAGAAACGCTGGCGGATTTTCAGGTCGCATATCTCCTCACGCGCCAAGGCACAATTCACCTATCTACTCAGCGAAAGGAGCTTTCGAGGTCGACTTTTGACAGATCACGAGGGAAAACTACTGGATCTACAAGTATGTGATTTCAACTCGTTTCGTGGCCGATCTATCCTGATAATCATCCTCTACAGGTCGAGCCTGACATAACGAAAGACAGTGTGGGCCGTGGTGCAAAGACGCTTTCTGGCGGTGAGAAGTCTTTCTCCCAGGTATGCCTGCTTCTGGCATTGTGGGAGGCTATGGGATCCCCGATTCGATGCTTGGACGAGTTGTATGTGTCTTCAATCTCCACCGTGCAATCGGATACTAACTACGTTGATCTTGTAGTGATGTGTACATGGATCATATCAACAGAAAAATGGCGATTGACATGCTAGTATGATTGTCTTTCATGCGACTTCCTGCGAAGCTTGCTAACCGTGAACACAGATGCTCGCGGCAAGGCGGTCAATCGGTCGGCAGTTTATACTCATTACGCCCGGATCCAGGGCGGAGATAAGCTTGGCGCCAGATGTTCGCGTGAAGGAGTAAGTCTTTACCTCATTGCAAAAGTTGACCGACAGCAGCTTACTGGGCTCATATAGGTTGGCAGAACCCGAACGGGGGCAGACAAGGCTGGCTTTCTAGACATACAGTACAAGGTCAATTACTCTGTAGATGTTATGGGGCCTTTATGAGCTCCTGCAATTCTTCGTGATCATTAGTACCTCCTTCCTATTCTCTGTGAATTTCATTACAATGAGGTAGAAAAAAAGGTGGGTGAGCATTTGAAACCACGGGTTATTCGAATGCCCAGTGGCAATATTGTCTTGAGCAATGTGAAATCCCGATACGTAATACTGTAATTCGCCAGGTAACCATAGGCTAGGCGGAATTCCTGAACTTGACTGCCATTTATCGAAGTCATACCTAGTTCTTCATGCATCTCATTATTGAGCAGTTGTAGCCCTTCACATTCAGCCCAGATCCTTTAGAACTAAGGAGCATTCGTTCCGGCTTTGCTTGGGTAACTGCGTACGTCCTGAGTCGTTGTAAAAGTACATACCATACCTCCTCCCACCGCGTTGTGAGGCTCGGCCCGTTTTTGGACTACGCCCAAACCGGCCCACACGAAGAGCAGTGACTTCGTCTCCAGGCCCTTTCCAGTTCAACCCAACAATTCATTGGAATTGCTAAGACATCCCCGATTCCGAATTATCACCTCAACTCAACTTACGCTACCGCAGCGATACATTCGACTCGCCTGTTGAAATCCTTTCCTAGAGCTTATCACACCTTTGACTCACCGCAACAAAAATCTCATCGCTATCAGTTCCTGTGTCGTTTCCCTCCTTCCGGCAGACCCATTAAACGCAGTCTCCCTGGCTTCGAACGATACAACGCCCTCGTCTACGGCACCGGAGCGAGCCTGTTTCACGCGATAGTTTCCAAAATCAAATCATCCACCTCGAAGCTTTGAGCACACTCGATCACCATCCGGCATTCCTAGGCCACCTCTATACCGAGAAAGAAACGTGATCATACCAATCACAATCATCTTCGAACAACTAAGCAATATGGCCGACGCACTAGCCTCACAAATGAAAAGCACTACCTTAGGGTACTGTATTCGCCTCCCTATCAATGAAGCTTGAATTGACCATGTCTACATTCTGCCAGGGATACCAGCTCGGATGCGAAGTGGAAGGAACAATTAAATGTCCCCGCCAAGGATGCGAGACCACAGACTGAGGTTTGTTACTCGAAGTAGTGCCCGGGCTCGTCGCCATCTGACTTGCGCCCAGGATGTTACTGCTACGAAAGGCCTTGAATTCGAAGATTTCTACATCAAACGTGAACTCATGATGGGAATCTTCGAAGCTGGATTCGAGAAACCATCACCTATCCAAGAAGAAACGATACCTGTCGCCCTCACCGGCCGAGATATCCTAGCGCGAGCCAAAAACGGCACGGGGAAAACAGCGGCTTTCGTCATCCCAACCTTAGAACGCATTAACCCCAAAAGCACCAAAACGCAGGCTCTCATTCTGGTTCCCACAAGGGAATTGGCTCTTCAGACTTCTCACGTCTGTAAAACTCTGGGGAAACATCTTGGCATCAACGTTATGGTTACTACAGGCGGGACAGGATTGATGGATGACATCATCCGCTTGAATGACGCCGTCCATATTCTTGTCGGAACGCCTGGACGAGTGTTGGACTTGGCGAGCAAAGGTGTCGCTGATCTTTCTGAATGCCCGACATTCGTCATGGATGAGGCCGACAAATTGCTATCGCCTGAATTCACCCCAGTCATTGAACAGCTGTTGTCATTTCATCCCAAGGATCGTCAAGTGATGCTCTTCAGTGCCACTTTCCCACTGATTGTGAAATCCTTCAAGGTAGGTTTATCATGAGATGTATCTATCCCAAAGAATGGCCCTTGACATATGTTAGGATAAACACATGCGCAACCCTTATGAGATTAACCTCATGGACGAGCTCACCCTAAGAGGAATCACGCAGTACTATGCATTTGTGGAGGAGAAACAGAAAGTCCATTGTTTGAACACCCTGTTTTCCAAATTACAGATCAATCAATCAATCATCTTCTGTAATTCCACCAATCGGGTTGAGTTACTTGCAAAGAAGATCACTGAGCTGGGGTATTCCTGCTTCTATTCACACGCAAGGATGCTTCAACAACATCGAAACCGAGTATTCCACGACTTTCGCAACGGCGTTTGCCGTAATCTCGTCTGCTCCGACCTCTTGACCCGCGGCATTGACATTCAAGCTGTCAATGTCGTCATCAACTTTGACTTTCCTAAGAATGCTGAAACCTATCTTCATCGGATTGGTCGGTCAGGTCGCTTCGGACATCTCGGACTTGCTATCAATCTCATCAACTGGGATGACCGTTTCAACTTGTATAAAATTGAACAGGAACTGGGGACGGAAATCCAGCCCATTCCTCAGAACATCGACAAAAAGCTCTATGTTTACGATTCACCTGACACAATCCCACGCCCTATCGCGAACCCATCACAACCTCATATCAATACCACAGTCACAAATGCAACTGCCGCAGATCGTCGTCCTACTCACCATGCGAATGGCGGGCATTATCAGTTCCATCGGGGCCGAGGCTCATACCGCGGAGGCCGGGGCCAGGGCCAACGTCGCAGCATTCATAACGATGCGAAGCAATTTAGCGCCTCTCAAGGTCAGACAGGCGGCAAGACTCACACTACACCAGTGTCGTAAACGACCAGCTACCGCATTAATGAGTGCTACGCCTACGTCTTCCCTTTCTGAGCTCCTTTGCCTTTTGTGCTTTTCACTCTTGCCATGCCCTTCTTATTTCTTTTCTCTCTCATTATTGGTTGTGGTCTGCTCATTTTGCGATGATTGTTGGCTACATGAACTTATAGGCCCAACACTGTCGCACCTTCCTGGTGTCTTGTTTTGCTGTGAATTTTGTCTCCTACATGATAGTCTCTGCACCTCGGATTCGAAGATGCAGGAACATCTATGTCTGTATCATACCTAATATGCTCGGTTTCTTTCAGTGTGTATTTGTTTCCGGTCATTACCTGTCCCTTACTCACCTTTTGATGATGAGTCAGGCTCTTGCCATTGCTCTGATCACTTGTACATATATCTTTCTCTGGGACTGCATTGGGATCAGGTGAAATGATCAAGGCGTTCGCGGACACGTTGCAAGGTATATGTTTTTGGCGTTTCTGGCGAACTTCGGCTAACACACAGAAACGAGGCGATTGGGTTTACCCCCAGCTATGCCGGTTTTCACCATCATATCCTGAGCTCATTTGCCAGGCTCGCCATACGCCACGGCACTGGGCTATATTTTCCTCTCGGCACAGCATGACTATGGCTACAACACCGGCATTTGCATCCCTGGCGCTAACGGCGAAGTCTTCACGACTCTTTATGCATTTTCGTCTCTTTACACTCGCTTTGGGCCACGTCGTTTGCCAGTATATCTCGTGACCGTCCTTGTGCTCGTCGTTGACATGGATAAACTCTAGCACTGAAATCGTGGGAACATTCAGACAGAAAATGAAATAAGATCGGGGAGAGGCGGACCAAAAAAACCCCGGTGAGGGAGGAAAAAGGCAAAGGGGCCGGAAGAGCGAGGTAGGAGGGAAAGAGGAAAGAGGAAAGAGGAAGGTGAGGAGCGAGGAAATCAAGCGGAATGAATGCTGGGGGAGCTGAAGGCTATTGAAGAAGGAAAGGCAGAGAAGGTGGAACGAGTGTCTTGTGGAAATTGAAAGGCAAGAACAATCGAAAGACGAGGAAGATACCAAAAAGGAAAAGAGAGCAAAAAAAAAGCGAGAAAAGAGAAAAGGACGGAAAAAAAGTAGCCTGGGGTATACTGGATGCTACTGACTGTCAAGAGATGTGCAGTATCTAGTTAAATGTCAACTCAATTCCCTAGGTGGACGTCATCTAAATGAGTAATATTGTAGAGCGGAGTTCGGCATTTCGGCAGACGCAAGAGTCCTGCGCGTTCTGCCCTTGCGGAATCCCGTACTAATAAGGTTACCGGGGAATTAGTGAGTTAGACCTTAACTATAGTCCGCCATAGTTGAGTTCTGACTCAAGTCCCGACAAATACACCTTGACACGATAGATCTTTAGGATTGCACCTGGTGAAACACATTCGCCAATGGCCACCGTCGAAAAAGATCACCGGCCGAAGGTCTGTTTAGTCTGAAGAGGAATGCTCATGAGAATGTTACTTCTAAACTGTGGACGCAGCCCAGTAGTTTGCGATCGATTATCGCGGGCTCAACCGCCGGTGCCGTCGAGATCGGTAATACCTCGCTATGCTCACTTGGCCTCCGTTTACAAAAAGCTAAACAGTATTAGCAATCACTTATCCAGCCGAATGTACGGAACAGACAGATCCTGGTTGGTCTATTCTCAATGGCTAATTAATTCTCCAGTTGCAAAGACCCGTACCCAACTCAACCGCAGACTCCCCGATGCAAAGAAACTTCCATGGCCACCATTTGGCTCACAATGGTATGCTGGGTGCACAACCCTGATCATTGGAAATTCGCTTAAGGCAGGAATCCGTGAGTGGTTCTGTTTGTGGTGCTGAGTCTTTGACGCTACTCTGAGACTGATGCGTTGGTTTCGTGGGTAGGGTTCGTCGCTTTCGACTGGTTGAAGTCACTCCTGCAAGACGAGAACGGCAAGATCTCGGGGCCCCGAACAGTTGTCGCGGGCTTCGGTGCAGGCTTCACTGAGTCATTGTTGGCAGTGACACCATTTGAGAGTATTAAAACACAACTGTTCGTTAGACCCTGGTCGCCAGCTACTTTATGAGCTTAGGTCACTACTCCTCGTTCAGGCGGACAGAACTGACACCCTGTGGCACTATTAGAATTGATGATCGAAAGTCGCAGAAGCCCCGGATGCGTGGGTTCCTGCATGGGAGCAAGATCATTTACCAAGAAAGGGGCCTTCGAGGTTTTTTCCAAGGATTCGTTCCTACAACCGCACGCCAGGCTGCCAACTCGGCGACACGATTCTCGAGTTATACAATGCTGAAACAGATGGCCCAAGGCCAGGTCGCTCCTGGAGAGAAGTTGGGGACTGTGAGCACTTTTGCCATCGGTGGAATAGCCGGCCTTATCACGGTGTAAGCCTACTGTGGCCCTACTCTCGTCAATGTGGCCGATATCTCTGTCCAGAAGAGTTGCTAATCCATTCTTATCTAGTTACGTTACGCAGCCCCTTGATACTGTGAAGACCAGGTTTGTGTTCAAGTCAAACATCTCCTCAGAGACGCGTACTGACACAGTGTTAGGATGCAATCCCTAGAAGCCAGTAAGACTTATAGGAATAGTTTCGTCTGCGCAGCACGCATCTTCAAGGACGAGGGCATTCTGACCTTCTGGTCGGGAGCCGTTCCACGCCTAGCGAGGCTCATCATGAGTGGCGGCATAGTATTCACCATGTATGTGCTCTTATCGATTCGTGCATGATATGATCCAATTGCGTAATCGGCTAATGATAAAACAGGTACGAGAAGACGATGGAGGCATTGGACACATTTGATCCAGAGAGGCGTTATATCTAAGTCGTTATGAAGCTGGTTGGTGTATAGAAACATTACGGGCTGTGTGTGCGCGATTGAAATCGAATTGTAGTCGAATGGGCTTGGTAAAAACCTGCTTAACAGCGTAGTTATTATGGCAATATTTGGCACCATCATCTATACACCCATGCCTGCTAAGCACGTCGCTGTACCTCGTGCTTGATCGATGCTTCTGCCGCCATGACTGCGATTTCGCGATCACCAAACCATGTCCGTACACTATCCATTACGGACTCTAACCCCTGCCCACCAGCTAGGACGTCGTCTAGATTGTGCACAGTGAGCCCGCTACGGTGGTCTGTGCAGCGACTTTGCCCATAATTGTACGTGCGGATTTTATCGCCTCGGCCCATTCGGGCAATGCCACCCATAGCTCCTCTCCTGAGCTCAACAAGTTCCTGTTCTCTCGCCTCTCGCCTCTGTTCGGCCAATTTCGCACGCAAAACTTGCCATGCCTTCTTTCGATTAGAATGCTGGGACCGTGAATCTTGCATCGAGACTACGATACCAGTCGGTACATGCGTCAAGCGAATCGCAGATTCAGTCTTGTTCACATGCTGTCCGCCAGCACCACTAGCTCGCATCTTCTCCGTGCGAACTTCCTGTGGGTCAATGTAATAGTCGCTGTTGGGATCATCGAAACCATGCGCTCCATCGGTGCCACTTCCTGTTTCAGGGAAGCTAGGGAGGACCATTACACTCACAGCACTAGTGTGAGTACGGCCCTTGGCTTCCGTAGCCGGGACTCTCTGAACCCTGTGCACGCCTGACTCTGTTCTCATGGTATCGTACGCACTATCCGTTTCTATCTCCAGAACTGCTTCGCTAAGGCGGTCCTCGGCCGACCCTTCTCCGCCTTCTTTCTTGATGATGGTACAACGAAAACCTCGGCGAGAGCAGAAGGCGATATACATCTTCATCAACTCGAAAGCAAACAGGCCCGCTTCATCCCCACCTGCGCCAGGTCGGATCTCGAGCAGGCATGAGAGCTCTGCAAAAGGATGGCGAGGAATGAGCGCTTTTTTAAGACTCTCTGATATGCTGGGCAATGTAAGCTTGCTACTTTCTAGGTCTTCAATAGCCAAAGACTTCAATTCGGCTTCCGTTCTTGGATCATCTAGCAAGGACTGTAACTCGGATATGGACTGTGCATTGGTCAGCGCCAGCAGATTGACGTGAGGTACTAAGAAACACATGCTTCGTTTGCATTATCCCACTCCTTTAGAGTGTTTGCAACCTGTGCTAGCTCTCCAATCCTTTTTGCGATCTTGGCGTCGAAGGAATCAGCTAGTTGAGTACTTAGAGCAGCATGCTCGACAGCCAGAGTGCGTGCGTGTGTGAGGAGTGCTGGAGAGATATCCGATCCTGTTCGTTTGCGCATGAGCCATGGTCGTCGAAAGTACCACACAAGCGTGGAACAAACTGACCTGTTTTGTACGTCCGACGTTGTAGCAGCGACCGTCGATATAGAGAGGCTCTGGCTGGCCGAACCAAACACCGAGAGCAGAGCCAGGGCACTCCGAGCATTGTCTATTTCCCGAGTTAACAGACGATACCGGCGACAACATCTAGTGCCACGTACATGCGATTGTAGAGTCTGTTGCTCTCGAAACTTGAACAGCGGCCTATTTTCCACGTGTAATTCTGTCACGTGATATGCACAATCAGGGACTGTAACCATACTGTACGGCATGAAACAGTTACCGGACGGTAACCAGCCGTTGCTTCGGGGCAAGACAAAGCGCAAATTACTGTATGTACGTACAGTACAGTGTCGTAAAGGCCAGACTGGAAGATTGCGACTTGCTGCATCCCGCAACAAACATCTCCAATAATAAATCACCACGGTCAGCGCTGGCTGTTATCAACATTCCTGAAAATATGTAACCTGCTCTCCGACCATCAAAAAGGTCATTCTTACCCGCGTTGCTCCCTGTCACTGGCCGCTTCTTGTCTACGACATCTTATATTGCATACTAATATGAAACCACTTCCATAACATCCTACATTTCCACCGTCCTATACTCATCGATTGGCGTCTCTCCTTTTACAAGATGTTCGTCTCTCCGGGACTCCTTGCGGTCTTTCTGGCCTTCCTATCGGTCGTAAAAGGCTGGCAACCCTCTCCAATATCTCACGACACTCCACTTTCATCTTTGATCGCATCTGCAAAAACGCATCTTGCCGGTGGCTCGCCCAGGGACGCTCTGCAGTACTTCGATGCGGCCATCTCAAGAGACCCTGCGAACTACCTGGTCCTCTTCCAGAGAGGCGCTGCTTACCTTTCATTAGGCAAGAACTCTCAGGCTTTAGCCGACTTCGATCGCGTTCTGCAATTGAAGCCAGGTTTTGAGAGCGCCCTTCTGCAGCGATCTCGTCTCAGGGCTAAGTCTGCCGATTGGGCAGGAGCTTTAGAGGATCTCGGCGAGGCTGGTAAGGGTTCGTCTCCAGAATTCAACGAGCTTCAGGAAGCGCACGACTCTGCGCTGCTTGCTCAAGAGGCAGAAAAGCTTGGTTCCTGGGATGTCTGCGTTAGCCACGCGAACGTAGCCCTCAGCAAAGCAAGCATGTCTCTGAGCCTTCGACAAACCCGAGCTCATTGTCGGTTTGAGCGGGGGGAGATAGAGGAGGGTCTTAGCGACCTCGCACATGTCTCCCAAATATCTCCCGGCTCCTTAGAACCCCATTTGCAGATTTCATCGATGCTATTCTACTCCCTTGGTGACTATGATCGCGGCATTTTTCAGATTCGCAAATGCCTGCATTCAGACCCCGACTCGAAAATCTGCAATCGTCTCTACCGCAGAGAAAAGAAGCTTCTTAAAAGAATTCAGACGATGGAAAGCGCTGCAACTTCTAGAAAATTCAACAATGTTGTCAATCTGCTGGTCGGAGTCGGTGACGATAGTGGTTTAATAGTCGATGTACAGAACGATGTAAGGCAGGCAAGGGAAGCTGGATATATCCACCCAGCCGCTCCCAATCGGCTCTATGCCTCGCTGGTTGAGAAAACCTGCGAGGCCTACCAGGAGGTTCGTCAATGTCTGTTTTCCGTGATTGTCTGGCTTATCACTAACACTTCTGACCCAGATACAGATCCGTAAACTAGCGGCCTCCTATTGTTCTCAGGCGCTAGATCTGAACCCATCGTCCTTGGCAGGTCTTCTGTATAAAGGCCAAGTGGCCATCGATGAGGATCGCTTTGAAGATGCAATAAGCGTGCTGAATGACGCCAAGGAGCATCATCCCAATTCTAAGAAAATCCAGGACCTGTTACAGAAAGCTCACGTTCTTCAAAAGCGCTCTAGACAAAAGGACTACTATAAGGTTCTGGGTGTCACACGTGATGCTGATGAGCGTACCATCAAACGTGCATATCGGCAGCTAACAAAACAACATCATCCCGACAAGGTCATATCTCGTGGAGTATCCAAGGAGGAGGCTGAGAAGAAGATGGCTGCCATCAATGAGGCCTACGAAGTCTTATCAGATCCTGAACTAAGAGGACGCTATGACAACGGCGACGATCCCAATGATCCCGAGTCCCAGAGGGGTAATCCATTTCAGTCCGGGCCGTTTGGTAGCGGTCAACAATTCTTTTTTCAACAAGGGGGCCCCCAATTCAAATTCTCCGGGCAGGGTTTCAATTTTCCCGGCGGTGGCTTCCCTTTTCGTTGACAACGGAAGGTTGTATTTGATGTCGATGGACCTACTCGTCTCGCTATCTTCCATCACTGTCTCTCGTTACGTAGCTGTTTTTCCCTTGTATCATATATATCGCCGCCTTGTGATCCGGAGATAGTTTTTCCTTTGAAAATTCCAGGCATACATTCAAGGTAATTTTCATACATCCCAGTCGCGAACTTCCAGTAGATTTCGTCCCGACGTGCGAACTTGTGCATCCAATCAAATATGGCAAGAGATATGGGCAGGTTAATCATGATCATTTCTTCGGGCGGTCTGTCAGGGGAACATAGCTGACTTGGAAGATTTTCTCTTTGCTGACGGACCCGTCTGCCTTCTTGTCGACAACCCATATGTACTGTCCGCCGCTTGGCCCAAGACTTCCTGCTTCTCCATCGTCACTGCCCATGTCCACGGGGATGAACAACCGCCCGGGGGTGCGAAGCTGCTCAATCAATACAGGATGTAGCCGTTCAGCGGCCGCGCCGACATGGATGGCGTCATACGGCGCCCCTTGGGACCATCCCAGCCGCCCATCGGAAGCAATGAACTTCACTCTTTCGGACTTGAGGTACTTACGGCCCTGCTCTGACTTGCTCATATTCTCGCAGGCCAATTTGACAAGCTCTGGTATGTGGTCGATACCAATAACTTGGCCGTTTGCTTGATTTGCAGCCGATGGATCAGTGACAAGGTTGGCAAGGACATGGGTCAAGTAGCCTGAACCGGACCCGATGTCCAAGACATGCGAGCCGGGCTTGAGAAAGTCGATAAGATATTCACATGCATGGCCGTGCATATGCGGTGCAGAGATCGTCGCGGCGTGTCCAATTGGCTGCGGTGAATCTGAGTACGGCCTTGACGGCGCATAGTGGGCCCGGTCAACCTTGCATACCTATCTGTCAGACTTCCAACCATAAGATTCACCTCATCCGGATACCGTTGGTTTTTTATCTCGTGGCTGATTCTCGCAGAGATAGTGATCTCCAGGGAGAAGAAAACGAGATTTCTTGGTTGCTGGGTGAGAAGGGAAAGAAGGGGGTTGCTCACGCCTTTCATGGCATCTCTCACCCTCTCACTTTTTATAAGGCCGGTCCTGTAGAGGTTCTCAACCAGTTCGCTGTTGGTTGAACCAGAACAGTACCACGCCATTGAGTATAGCGTCCGGGCGGATTGCGTGCAGGGTGTAGTTGTGGCGAAAGTCCTAGCAAGCATATATTCCAGAGTATGCACCCCTGCAGCAGCAGAATGATTACCAGAGACGTAGATCGGTAATACTCGATAGGTGTATATTAGATCAGTATAAAGATCATCCGTTGGTGGACTAATTCAAAAACAACAGGATCTTTGAGGAGGGGATTTCGGAGTGATCCGGACAGCTTATGACGTCATTTATTGTAACGTACTAGGTCTTGTGATTGCGCAAGTAATTAACAACCGCTTTACATGCATTACTTACTGCAGTTCCCCGCTATAACGAATCAATCTGTCCGGCCTGGTATATTTGTTGTAACAGGGAATTGTTATAGCGAACTTAATAGATACTCAAGTATATTTAGTAAATATATATATATTCTGAGGTGCCGACCCTTATTTAAACCAAACAAGTGACTTTACAAGCTTTATCTAATCTAATAGAGATGAATTCTTACTTATTTAGGTATGGTTCTACCTCGATACAACGAATTTCGTCATATTACAAAAATGTCAGCGATTTGAGAACTCAGGGTTGGGGCTATTCCGAACATGTTTGTATGATTCTTGATGGTTCTTAGTTGTTGTTACCAGCTAGGTTCTCCGCGTGTGAACAAGAGGTACAGCAAAGGCCTTCGGATCACGTGGCCAGTTTACCCAGAAACGCCGACAGAAAGTAACGAAATTTGTATAGGGGCAGCAAAACTAAGTAAAGTATCTTTACTATAGCGGGACTCGTTAGAGCGGGAAACTGCAGCACATGTAGTAACAGACTTGGGTAGCCGAGCTTCTGATATGCTTGGACCTTCTGTGATAGGCTGGATGTCTTGGTAGTATGGTGTGGATTCTCGCTTCGTCCCCAATTGCGCGTAGTGCTTATGGGACCTTGTTATTGCGGTGTACAGTACTATATATGCTGGGAGTTCAGAGGGGCAAGCAGAGGTGGATGTATATAAATCAAGTAATAATCTCCCCCGCATGTTGCCAAAATGGGATAACCTTTAAGCTTAGATATTGATGTGCCGTACAATAAAACATCAACCAGGCAAGAGTAAATACATACATATTTACTGGCCAGGCCACTTAGTACTAATATCTGTTCTATAAAGCACCGAAGCCATCGAGGACTCCAAATACTCCGTAGAGGGCTGTGAATTGACTATCTGCTGACCTAAGCTGGACTGCTAACTAGTTAGTTAGTTAACTAACTTATTTGGTTATTAAGTTAATTAGATCAGGTAGCAGAATAAAACTTCTTTGATACACTAGAACCACGATTAAAGAACCCTACCATCAAAGGATAGTAATACTATTCCACGGATAATATTAATTGTAAACCCTGAGGACTCCCAATATAGATATTAACAACTATATGAACCTCAATGCCATGGCTAAATGTAAATTTAAGTACTCATTGCTATCGTTAACCCACCCCTTATCAGGGGTTGGTGCCTCTACCTCAGTAATAATTCCACCTTAAGAATAACTGTTATGGAATAGTTGAATTTCATGAATAAGTTGATTGATTTAGGAAGAGGAGAAGAAAGTCCGAAGAATCGGCGAGGCCGAAGTTCTCCCGCTTGAGCGGTGACTAAGGCGGTGTTAAACGAACGGTAGAATATCAAGTTAGCCGATATACGCTACAATAACAAAAAATATATACTAATCCTATTTTTTTAATTATATATAACCTATTAATTTAAAAGATTAGGCTTTACTAATTTTAAAAAAAGATAGAAGTAATAATATATAAAAAGTTAATCTTTAAATAAACAGATACTTTCTAAGTATATCTTTTATAATAATTAGGAAATTAAAAATATTTGAAATTTTACGTATCTTTTTAGCTATTTCTTTTGATATATAATAGTATCAAAAAAGAAAAAGATAGATATATAATTCTGAATATAAAAGATATAAGATTTTAATCTTAAAATCTAATGTCTTGAGTTTATAAAGTTATATATAATCAAAAAAGTAGGATTAGTATATGTTTTTTTGGTATTTTTGAGGTAGAATTATTTGTAAGGTAAAGGCGGCCCTCCATCTGCGGTGGAGGGGCGCCGCAGCGACGAGTAGTTAGTAAGTTATTAGTTAGTCCCTTCCAGTGTAGGCAATGAGGTTTTGTACAGTTTACAGCCTTACCGCCTGTCATATTTGGCTGTTATGCCGCCCTTTGCACAGACTCCCGCACCCCAACTGTACAAAACCCCATTGCCTAAGGGAAAGGGAAAGAGTACTCCGTACTCCATACTTTACAGTGAAAAGGTGACTTGGCCTTAAAAAGTAGGTGAAAAGTCACCTGATGTGTATGAGCGGTGAGTGGTTTTCGTGCCACAGCACTGAAATAACGAGGGTTGGCTGAGCTGCTTTCTGAATCACTTCACGACTGTCAGTAAGGGCTCACCTGTACCCTGGTTTATCGCTAGCCTTGACACATTTGGTTATGATAGTCATGTATGTGACTGGCAAAAATCCCTATAGTGGACATGCGACCAACGGACACGTACCGTACTAGTCAATTGCTCTTGACATGTAATCATGGAAAGTGAAGCAGACTCCACCGTTCAAGCAGAGGTCGATATTCTTATGTTCGATTATCTTCTCTGCACAACAATTGACCAACTTCTATGCCACGGAAGAGCGAAGGCGGAAGGGCAGAAGCGAGAAGACCATAATATCGAGTGGTACCTGAGAACAATTGAAAGTATGTATGGCTGAGCTATTGTCTCCATCATCAAAGCACTGACTGTTTCCAATTGCCAAACTAGCGACCAGAGCAGTGTTGTTAGACCCAAGTAGTCTTTCGGATGACATAAATACCAAAGACCGACTGTTGAATTTTGCCGTGATATTTTGTCACCGGTATGCTTTACTACAGAACAGTGCTCCGGTGGTAACTGCTTTGTTCCTACTGGCCAACTTTCTCGCGCTCTGCGAAGGCGAAGGACCAGGGGAGAGCTGGTCAGAGCTCAAGGATGCCATTTCAGCTCACCTGATTATGGCGGCCGCACAAGAGGAGCTCGCGGCGGCCGGCATTCAATCAACCTCGGACTACGACGAGTGTATTCACCGCGTGCACGAGGCCATAGAAGAACAATCGCCGGCGAAAGGACGACAAGGGTATCTGAAATACTTCCAGCCACCTAGCGGTTTGTCGCTAGAGGTTCACCTAAGGGACATATCGAACGAACTACCCGCAGCTCAGCTTGCACGTGCTGTGGTTGATTACCTGACCAACTTAATGCAATCGCTAGATCCACCCATACTGCTGCAGTTAGAGAGAGGGAAACTTGGTGGACTCACCCGTGAAGAGACCAGGCGGCTTAAAGAAAGAGTAGGACTATGAATGCCCATAATTCGGTCATCTGTACAGTTTATAGTCGGACATTGGGGAGACAAATCACAAGACTAGCTGCAATGGTGGGCCTCTCTACATGGATTGAACAGTAACCAATGTCGATAAATGATTTCTAAGTGGGACCCATGCAAAACAATATTCTACACGCCAGGATATCAGGAACGCGCGGAGATGGTAATGGTCCCTGGGCCTCCGCTGCCGAACGGTAAACAAGTCGTGGCAATCAGCTTAGCCCAGAAGCATGCGACGGGGGTCTTCAATGTATTCCTTGACCTGGAGTAAGTGATAAGGTTAGTTTCTGAGTTAGAATGCTTCAGGTTCGGTGCCTGACCTTGACAAGGAAAGTGACAGCCTCCCGGCCATCCAAAAGGCGGTGATCGTAAGTCAGAGCAAGATACATCATCTGGTTCAAACTTCAGCATAAGCTAAGAGGACGGTAAGGATGCAGGGAGGACTTACAGGGCGAATTTCGACTTTACCGTTGACGGCAACAGGCTTGTCCTTGATGGCATGAAGTCCAAGAACGGCTTGACCAAGTTAGTCAGTTGTCTACTATGTACTAGCCTAAGGCGTGGGGCCTACCCGTCTGTGGAAGATTAATGATCGGCGTGCCCATGAGAGAGCCGAAAACACCGCCCTGTGAAGTTAGCATTGTCAATGGAGTTCGATGTCAAGTATGGACAAAACACAACTTACATTGCTGATGGTGAAAGAACCTCCGGCCATGTCCTCGATCGTCAACTTGTTGTCACGGGCCTGGAATGAGAACTTAGATTAAGTTGCGAGTTCCAATGAGCTTGTGCGACTGACCTTCTTGCCGAGGTCTGCAATGGACTTCTCAATGCCGACAAGGTCCATGTTCTCCGCGTTACGGACCACCGGTGTCACAAGACCCTTTTCAGTGGCGACGGCTACACTGATATCGACATAGTCTCGATAGACAATGGTGTCACCGCCATTCGGCCCTTCAATGGATGCATTGACTGCAGGGACATCTTTCATAGCTAGGACGCATGCACGAGAAAAAGCGCTCATGAATCCCAGCTTGACACCGGTCTTCTTCAGCACATCGTCCTTGTAGAGCTTCCTGAACTCCATGAGTGACGACATGTCCACCTCGTTAAAAGTGGTGAGGGAGGCTGCCGTGTTCTGAGACTGCTTCAAGCGCTCGGCGATTCTCAATCTCATTCTGTTCATCTTCACCTGAACGTGGCATGTCGTGTTAGCGAATTCAAACTAGGCCATGACACAAAGATTATGATAGCAACGAACCCTCCGCTCTTCACGGCCCCCAATGCTGGGTTTGCTGTCCTCGGGAGCCTGGGACTTAGGTGCCGCGGGCTGCGATTTCTCGGGTTCATTTGCCTTGGCGGCGGGCTTCTCGGGAGTGGGCGCTTTTGGTGCCTCAGACGTCTTTGCTTGCTCTGGCTCCGAAGCCGTGGGTTTCTTGGGACTAGCTGGTTCTGCAGACTGTTGAGATGCCTCCTCTTCTTTCTTCGCTTCCGGGGCACCTCCGAGCTCCAGTCTAACAAGGTCCTGACCAACCGTAACGGTGTCCTCCTCGCTCACCAGGAACTCCTTGATCGTGCCAGACTCTGGAGCATTGACGGAGACGTCAATCTAGAACGGGTAAGTGGCTGCTGGGCGTGGAGTATCTCAAAGTCCACGTTTCATGGTCATTAAGCGTTCGTACCTTGTCAGTTTCAATTGTCGCAATCTCCTCATCTCGTTCAACGTAATCCCCGACCTCTGATGATACCGTCAGTGAATTCTAGCAATGTGGACGCCTATAGAGCCTCACGTTTCGAAAACTGCTTCAGGGTGCCTTCGGTGATAGACTCGGCCATCTGTGGGACCTTGACAACAGTGTCCGCTATGGGTCGTCAAGTTAGTGCAGCCGGCAAATATATGGGGTGCTTGATGTACCATAGGTTCTAACTTGGTGGGCTCCGAAGGGAGTAGCAGTAGGGTTGGTGAAGCTTCTGAGCCTTTCTAAGCCGTCTGTTGCTACCCAAGCCGTTTAATCGCGAAGGACTTACCCCAAACCCGTAAACCGTTGCAGAGCCGGGTTCAGCCGACAGGCCACTTTAGCATTTCTTTGGAGCGCATTCGAGGCGAAGTTTCTGGGGCGACCGAAAGAAACAGTGCGGAAAGCCTGGGTGCTCCGAGCCAGACGGTGAAAGGGGAGTCGAGAAGCCATGATGACCTAAGTAAAGAAACAAAAAAGAACAATGATGGTTATCAACAGCAACGTCCGAGAAAGACAAGATACAATCCTAAGCCGCTGTATAATCTCTGGGAAGCAGGCGAAGCGAAGACAGTGGAGTTGTGATCCAACTTGGAATGCAGGTTCAATTATTGAAAGTAAGTTAAGAGGGAGTGACGAAACTTATGTCGGGGTACGTGAGCTTGAGCCCGGGCCGAGACAACCGGGATTTCCCTCAAGAGCAGCTGCATTTTTCCCTGCGACCGGCAAATGAACGGAGTATAATTATTACGCTACTTCGGCTGTCTAGAACTGCCAACTTGGCACTTTTCAGCGCCCGCCAAGGACCGCCGCAGGCCTAATTGTCAAATGAGGTTGAACTCGAAGCCGAGGGCACATTATCGTCATCCCTTTCTTCAACACTGACTTCCCCAGACACAATGCCTCTTAGCGCCGCTGCGTAAGTCAGTCGACTGAACTCCTTCTAGAGACACTCTGACTCTGAATCACAGTTCCCTTTATCGACGGTCCCTCAAACTTGCCCTGGATTGGGCTGTTCACCGTCAGGTTTGGCGAGGACAGGCAGTCTACATTCGCTCACTGTTCGACGCAAACAAAGACGTTCGCGATCCTCGGCAACAGAAGGTATCCTTGAATTGGAGCTGCAATGTACAGTGGTATCAGACCTAGTCTAATAGCGATTCAACAGGTGCTGTTACAGGAAACCGAGAAACTACTTGAGACATGGAAGCACCCGGACCCCTATCGCGCGCCTACTGCTCCAGGAGGTATTTGATTGCTAGTCCAAGCTTGCCGCAAGGATCAGGTGCTAACTTTCTATAAGGCAGTAAATGGGAGAGAAACCTTCCTGCCCCCCAGTTGCCTCGTAAGTTCATGCGTTTTGTCCTTGATAACAGACTCTTACATGTTGTCCGGCACGTCGTACTGACACCCATCAGTCGCTGCCCAGCCTGCGGGCCACTGATCGCCGTCTACAAAGTACTTTAGCTTATCTGTTACAAAAATACAATTTGAATAGCACACTTGCAGGAGGCTTGTCAAGGCAGTAAACCATAGATATTGAAAAGCAATAAGTATCACTCGCTGTCGTGACAACAAGTCAACACGCCGACGTCTAGAATGCAGCATATTGAAAAAATGTATCCATAATTCTCGGTATCATTCCATGTCCGTGGACATAATGTACAACCATGAAACTAAAAGCTAAAAGGAAGAAAACAACGCAGAGCCATTAACGTGCCCAGACCAGAACCCCGTTATCACATCAATAAGAGAACCAATCCACGCCGAATCAGAAAACCCAAACCAAAGAAAAATTGTTCACAGCTCCTGGCTACCCGAGCCCTTGCCACTCTTAGGGGTCTTCTTGGGCAAAAGGTCTAAATCGTGTTAGCACTATGTCAGTCAACTTAGATCGAGAACTTGAAACATACTCTGGTGAATGTTGGGGAGGACACCACCCTGAGCAATGGTGACGTGGCCCAGAAGCTTGTTCAACTCCTCATCGTTTCTGATGGCAAGCTGGAGATGGCGGGGAATAATACGGGTCTTCTTGTTGTCACGGGCAGCGTTGCCTGCCAATTCAAGGATTTCGGCGGCGAGATATTCAAGAACGGCGGCAAGGTAAACAGGGGCACCTGGCATCGTGTCAGGGAAATAGAGGCGAATGGGACGATTCCAGGAGCTTACCAGCACCGACACGCTGAGCGTAGTTGCCCTTGCGGAGAAGACGGTGAACACGACCAACAGGGAATGCAAGACCGGCCTTGGACGAGCGGCTAGAAGACATGATTGGGTTAGCTTCAGTTGTGGCGGGTGGTGGATGGTGGCTCTCACGATTGGGCGTTCTTGCTGCCGCTGGCCTTGCCTCCAGACTTTCCTCCGGTCATTTTGATGATTGTTGTTTTTGTTTTGTGAGAGTCGTGCGAAGAAGGTATACGATAGGGTCAGGACGTCGACACGGCGAAAAGGTTAGTTTATGGGGTTGAGGGTTGACGGCGAACGCGAGGGAGCGGAGGACATATATAACAACGCGACAAGGGTGACGTTAGGCTAATGGGGAGCCTTTCAGATCACCCTCTCGCTTAGCGGGGCTAACCAATCAAAGAAGAGATCATATCACCTGGCGCGCATGGCTTGGCGGAGATGGAATTGGCATGATTCCGGGTAGGGGCTACCTTATGGGGTATAGCTCTGTAATGATGGGGATGCGTTTCAATACAGTCATGCTAGCGTGATCTGAGGCGTTCTGTGGCGGTAGGTGACGCGTTCCCCACCCTTTAATCATACAGATCATACGTATTTGATACGGTATTGAAATTCTGCTTCTTTCGCGGACCTCAGGATCAACTAGGCATTTGCGAGCTGGTATAAGTAGCGCGCCTCTCTCGTCACCGCGTCTACCTCATTTCAGTTTTCCTCATCATCCTGCTCTCCGTTCTTCTCCACGCTACAACTCAACGCAATCCGCCTTCACCTTCACCCTTTACGTTTTAAACACAAATTCAAGATGCCTCCTAAAGCTGCCGAGAAGAAGCCCAGCACCGGTGGCAAGGCCCCAGCTGGAAAGGCCCCCGCCGAGAAGAAGGAAGCCGGCAAGAAGACTGCCTCTGCCAGCACCGGTGACAAGAAGAAGCGTGGAAAGACCAGGAAGGAGACCTATTCCTCCTACATTTACAAGGGTACGGCCGTTTCACATGTTGCCATGCACAAAGCTAATTCTCGTTCTAGTCTTGAAGCAAGTCCACCCCGACACTGGTATCTCCACTCGTGCCATGTCCATCCTGAACTCTTTCGTCAACGGTATGTCTAGGTCCTGGCCGTATAATGATCTGATCACAGATGCTGACTTTCTTTAGACATCTTCGAGCGAGTTGCTACCGAGGCTTCGAAGCTCGCTGCTTACAACAAGAAATCCACTATCTCGTCGCGGGAGATCCAGACCTCGTAAGTCACTAATTCAATAAAACATGGGGCGCCGGCTGACGAAAGGTAGTGTGAGGCTCATTCTCCCTGGCGAATTGGCAAAGCACGCGGTGTCCGAGGGCACTAAGGCTGTCACAAAGTACTCTTCTTCTGCCAAATAAGCTTCTTGTTTTGTTTGTTTGTTTCTGCGGGATTGTTTTTATGCTACCTCGTCATCAGCAACGGTTCTGAGGTGGTGGGTTACAGGGTGTTCGCGGGATTTTTCTAATGTGTCATGGGATGGCTTTATTTTTTCCCCTTGGGCCAGATGTTTTTATGGTTTTCGTGACATGAATGCGGTGTAACATAACACGGATCTGGGGTTGGTCGCGCAATTTTGCCTTCCCTAGCAGAATTCGATTTCTGAATTGCTTTCCATATCCATTCTTTCCATCCACGCAGCTCTACCGGATCGACATACATTGTCTGGAAAGTCTTTCTGGACTAAGAGCCACGCATTCGTTCCGGGTGTCTATTCTGTATCGTCCAATACCTCAACTTCGTCCAGAGCATCTCGCCCCATGTTTGATGTATCCATCTCATTGATGATATGGATGATCGCTCTGCCTTCTACCGATTTCAACCGACTTTCCCAGTCCTGCCAGTCTTCTTTATTTCGGATGAGAAACCCTATAAGCATACTTGGGTCCATATCCCGCATGTGAATCCTCCGCAGTCGTCGCGTGTGGTAAGTGTCGATCTCATCTTTCGAGTATGACTGCCCTGTGTCACGGTCTGGAAGCGCTGAGCGTGTGAAGTGGGGGTCGAGATAGAATAAATGCGAACCCTGGTGGCCTACAAAATAATGCGAGGCCGAAGGACGTCCCCTAATGTGTTCATCGCATCAGTTTAGTTTGATGATAGCTACTCGGGGACATACCCTGCTATTCCGACCGACTGGGGGAGTTGTAACGCGGCCTTAAGGCCATTCCAGTATGCCGGTGTCACGCGATCGATGCCCAGTCTTATTCCGACAAGTATGAGCGTTGGTTGAATCACGCCTGTCCCGCTACGTGCGATTTCCAGGAATCTGTCTCGATAAACCTCCCCTGTATCATTTGTGACATATACGTTGAGTGCTGGTTCTTGCCACGAAGTGGAGAGCGCCCTAGCTTGATCTTCAGTTCCAGTCGATACCTTAATGTGTGGGTTTTACATACTCAATACATCTGGCGGTTGCGGATGGCCCAAACCACTCTCCTGGGAATTTGCCACATGACTGTGCACCATGCTGTACAAAACGGTGGATCGAGAAGGGGGCACTGGGAGTGTCTGCAAAGAGTGATAGCAAACTGGCTTCATCATTCTGTCTCTGTCCGCGACGCCAGTCTATCAAGATGTTAGCAAGGTAGAGTGGCCGTCTTTAAGGGTCTGAGACCATAATTCTCACCCCGCCCCAGTAGCAGAAAGGCCATCGCATTGATCAGTAGGCTTTGGCCTGATCTTATCATACAGCCCCATCCGGTATCTGATGTAAAACCTTGCGTATCCAACAACTGACTTCGTAGTCGGACGCTTAGTGTCATGGATGCATTGGCATCGTGGCCATCGGTTCTGGGTATTGGTGTGAAGTTCGATCGATAAGTCATCCAGATCCTTGACTCAAAGTCTGAGATGAAGGTCTCTGGCCAAGAATGCTCTGATGTGCCTTGTGTCTTTGAGACCGCTGATGCAACCTCATTGCCTCCGTCACACTCCTCTTGGCCATCATCGGCTAGGTGATATGCGGGTATTAGTTGATCTGTTCAATTCGCTGGGGCACTCTTCCTTTGTGTCTCTTCTATCTTGTTTTGTTTATTCGGGACCATGTGGTTGCGGGCTTACGGGTCTTGGTCTGCGAGGCTTCTGGCCCCTCGGCAGGAAGGTACTTTACCCCCAAACACCAGATAGGTTCGTGTGGTTCTCTGTCGTTCCTGGGCTCGGGATCCCATATATACTGCACGATGCGTTTGCTGCAGCGGCCGATATCCGCGGCATTCATGGTTGCTGTATCTCTTTGAGTTCGCACGGTGCTCAGTTCTGGTCACTCAAGAGGATGGAAGGTTGTCGCCGGTTCGGTTGCTACGTCAGTGTCCGGCGGGGTGTGGGTCCAAGACATCGCCGGCCCGCTTGGGTCATGCGGAATGGGCCATATGAGCACCGGTGCTGCACCATTTGGCTGAAAAGGCTCTCGTTAGGTGGGGTAACAGGATGGGCATGGCATTTATACTTTATGTTACTGGCTGCCCTAACAAGATCTTTGATGGAGCGTTCTTTTGTTCTTTACTTTACCGTGTGTTCCAAGTCCCTCGTTTGGGGCGTAATGCTGGTGAAGTTTATACAACGGTAGAAGAATATATAAACACATGAGACCGGACGACTATGATAGTGCCTCACAGAGAAATATCCTATACTTCAGAGACAAAGTATTTGAAGGACTATATATGTGTCGTGGAAATACCTACTAAGGGCACAATCTATCTGAAGCAGGCAGTGCAGACATGCCTGGACTGGCAGCTTCAGTGATCTACTGTGTAGATACTAGTAGATACCCACCCAGGTGGAGTGTGGACATCGGATCCCCCCCGCAGACATTCACTCACCGCCCGCCCGACGAAGTGGAAAACCCAGAGCCGCCCCCTCGGGTAAGGTTTGAAAGTAACTACTGCAGTTCTTACACATCGCTTACATCCTTCAGGTACATCCCTCACTGCCGCAAGCACTTACGCACACAAAAGAGCGGCCCCAGGATGCCACGGTCCAAGGTGAAGCCGAGGGTTAAGAAGCATAAAGGAACAGTATCCAGCCTTCAAGGTACTGGCACCCGTTTACCATGAATACTCACATGTTCATGCTGACCCCACAGAAGCCACAGGCAAAAACCATCTTACACTGCAACAAGAAGCACGCAACACAGAGGGCCGCAGTTCACGAAGGGTAGACACCTCTCTTCGCCACCACGTGATACAATTCGTCAGCGCAGGAAACACGCCATCAGATTTAGATCAAGAAAAAAGTCCACGGCCTCCAGAACCTCTTTACAAACCCCAGGATCTGTCAAATGTAGAGTCATCTGATGCTGTCACGATTTCAAGCCTATCATTTGCAGTTGACCATGACCAATGCCACTTCGAACTGCCTGAGGAAGATCTCACTCCTAGAGCCACATCGGACATAGCCACATCATGGTCTCCGAATACAGATGACTCCAGCGAGGACGAGGTGGTTTTCTCGGGGCGCCGAAATCAGGTCGCCGAGCACACTCATAGAGGATCAGTGTCGATATCCGTCGCCAAGTGTGCAGACATACCCAGCCCCGCCGACGACAAAAGGCGCACACTCCCTCCTGATATATGCCCCGAAAGTGTCCCACCGTTCAGACCCGACATAGCTCCAGCAGAGGAGTCCTCGGTTGGACAGGGACTGGGTGAATGTCCAGATTATATCAGTCTCAAGGTCAAAAGGACACAGAAGAAGGAGAAGACGATTCGGAGGCATTCAACGACAGACGAAGACGCTGTCCTAGCTGATTATATCGCAAACATGGATGATGAATATTCTATCCTGCAGGGCGGACGCAGCCAGGATAGAGGTTCTGAAGCGTATACCATGGTGAAGACAGGTCATTCACCACGTTTCAACAGCAGCAGGGGACGTACCGATAGAGCAACATCATCTCGTATTGAAGCCGCTCGCCGGGGTTCCTCAAAGGAGTGCGTCGACCGTGCAGGATGTAGGTGGAAATATTCTTGCGATATATGTTCTCATGCTAACTGTACTAGGCAACGATTTGGAGGTGAGACTGACAACACAGGGCCTGTTGATTGCCCCAGGTACGGATGGATACAGGGAAAGCAGTCAACTGATCGACAATGATCCCGAGCACGCGGAGGGGGGTGGATTGAACAGCACAGTGCTGCCAGACTCGTCCTCTGATATTGATTCTGCTCATGGAAACGAATGGGAGACTAGAGATCCCCCTTCAGATGTTCAACAAGAACATGACGAAGAGGAAAGCATGTTTGCATCGGCGAATGCGTTTGCTGACGCGCTAGATCTTGATCCTTACTACGGGTTTGATATCATGGACTTCAACCGACCCAGTCTGAAGCAAAAGCCCAAACGGACTGGTCGTGGATTCAATGCTTACTTGCCCGACAGTGACCTGGAGGCGGAACTCTTGAGTGCATGGGAAACCGACCGCGCTAAGAAAAAATCGAGAAAGCAGCAAAGAGAGCAACTTCGCTCTGAAGGGTTGCTTGGTCGACGAAATGGCGAGCCAGATCTCAGGGTGAAGTATGCGAAAGGAATGGACAGCACCGAACTGAAGATGGAAATACGACTTTTTCTGCTGTCAACAAAGCATAGGTACCTTCCGACACCTTCATTGTATGCTCTAGTATTTAGACTAACGCAATATGGCACCAACAGCTTGGTTCTCCCTCCAATGGCGAAGCAACAACGAAAGCTAGTGCATGAACTGGCAAACATGTTGTGTCTCACTTCGCAGTCACGGGGTAAAGGAACAAATCGATTTCCAATCATGAACAAGACGTCACGGACTCCGGGCTTTACCCAGCAAACCATCCCTCAATTGGAACGAATACTGTCGAAGGGCAAGTACGTCCAACGAGGCTCCAAATCTTGGGACCACAAGGCGACAAAACCAGCCAAAGCTCGACGTGGCCGCCCCGACGCATCGGCAACATACATGGATGGGGAAGTTGTTGGTGCTTCGGCACCTGAAATTGGCGCAGGAAACCGAGGGAGGGCTATTCTTGAAAAGATGGGTTGGAGCATTGGCACACCCTTGGGGGCTACCAATAACAAGGGTATCCTACAGCCGGTGGCGCACGTTGTAAAGAACTCTAGGGCTGGCCTTGGCTAGATTGACGTCTTAGGAGACGCCTGCAGCAGGCCTCGCTAATCACGTTGATCAAAGTTCGTTTTGTAGAAGCAGCTTGCCAGTAGTACTTCATGAAATTTTCGAGATATAGCTACTGGTGGTTGCCCACAGAATTTGCAACAAAGGAGGGCTTGATGCAGTCGAGATATCCACGCTATTTTGCTCAATGCGACAAAATCACCTCTTGGTTGCAAGTGCCTGCACCCGGAGCTGAGCATGGTTAGACTTTCTGATATGGGTAAAAAGCTGTGATCTAGAGGCAAAGTCGACACCACAGGTAGCACATCGGCGGTCTTGAGCCTCATTCTCGGCTTGTTGGGCTTTCTTCAGACGCTTTAGCTTGGCCTTTCCCAATTTTGCTGGAGTCACCGGTGGCTGCTCGTGTATCTGTGTTGCCGACAAATTTTCAGTTAGATTATTCATTGTGTCTGCCGGATTTTGTATATCATCGTCTTTTAGCTGAAGTCGACCTTCCACACAATCTCGAGGCGCATAGTCAGTGTCACAATCTGAACTATTATTTGCCTCCTTAGAGGAACTGGAAGTAGCGATGATGCCAGTACATGGGCTATCATGTTTGTCGAGATGGTTGTCTTCACCCTCTGGTTCTGCATTTGAACTACTGCAATCCAGCGATTCGTGACTTGGTGAAGCTGAACGTGACTTCTTGTTCATGTCTAGAACAGATGTTGAGCTGTTACATGGCAAGGCGGTTGTTTTCTGCGCAGAGTTGAGGGTGGAGAAATCATCCACTAACCCCAGCTGCTTATTCTCAGCCCTCATTTCTCTTTGCAACTGTTTGACGGCCTTGATATGCTTCTTGCTTCGTTCGTGTGTCTCAAATTGTTTAGTACTCTTGAAGCTTTTATCACACACAACACAATCAAAATGCTCTACCGCGACATCTGAGATATTGTAGCTGCCATCGGAGTCAATCTCACTGTGATCTTGTGACGTCGCCCACTCTGGTGCGACATATTCGCGAAACTTGGCTTGGTTGACTGCTCGTGACCTTGCAGCTTGCGCAGCAGTGGAACGACGAAGAAATTCTTGTCGCTGAGATTCACTCTGAACATTGGACTTGTATCGAGGGTCACGCTTTTTAACAAACGCCACAAGCGACCGGACTGCATCATTGAATTCCCGAACTCCATCCTCACGTAGACGTTTGTTCTCTTTCTCCATCAGCCGCCTAACACGTCGGTCTGGGGCCTCTGAATAACGGTATCTATCTTTCCACGCGAATGTCTTTGTGGTTGAGAAGCCACTCCAGGCCACGTAAAAAGGACGCACAACTTCCTCATATCCATCGTCACGATGACCAAAGGTTGGATACTTTGCTGTATTTGTTCCTTCGCCGGAGGTACTTAGCTCTTCCTCCAGAGCGAGACGTGAGAAAATCTCACGAAGACCACCATAGAATCCCTCAGGGGAATCAGAGAACTCCATTCGAGGACTGAATTGTGAAAACAGCCCGAATATGTCACCTGCAGTCGTGATTTTGGTATTGTTTGATAATCTGACATCTTCAAAATTTCCATCCTGCCCTAAAATGGCTTCTTGATGAGAATCATACCAGGCGCGCTCTTGGGGATCTGAGAGCACTTCGTAAGCAGCCTGAACCTCCGCAAATAGCTTCGTCGCGTTTTCCACATTTCCAAAGTTCTTGTCAGGATGTAACTCCAGAGCTTTTTTCCTGTATGCCTTTTTAATTCTTTTTAAGCAGCCGGCAGATGGTGTCAGTCTAAAGTAAGCCAGACAGAGAGGATGAGAAGGGAAGGGAGGGCCAAAAGAAATGGCTTACTCTTCTCCAGATGCGTCTCGAGCGACCTGCAAGAGTTCATAGTACCCGATCCTCTTATTCTTATCAACAGAGGTACCGGGTTCTTCAGTGTTGGTTGTGGAGTAATATTGGCCCATTCCTGCGGTATTTGTTCCTCAATGCTAATAAGGAAGGATTGAAGGACATATGTGACGAATTATGGTTACTCTTACTACGTAGGTCAACAAAAAAAAGTACCCGGGTATCCGCCTAACTCTGATTCGTGTTCTCCAACCTCAAATGATATCGGTACATACAGGTGCTCACTAGTGTGGCGACTCATTGCGTTGCCCAGTCTAGTATTGGGGTCATTTTGTCATACTTTCACAAGTCATCCTTATATACTTGTTTAGCGGTATGGTTTTGTCTCTTGATTGCCTCCCTGAAGAGCTGCTACAACACGTCCTTCATTACTGTGAACCATTCTCCACGGCTGCATTAGAACGAACAGCTCGCAGATTTCGCGGAGTCACTAGTGAACCGACACTATGGCGCTTTTATTGTTTGACACAGTTCAAATATTGGGCCCCTGGTCACGAACTGTCTAAGAGGTTGACAGCTCCCATATCAAGTACAGATTGGAAACAGCTCTATGTAACGAAGCATACAAGCTACCGCGCAACTACACGCCTGCTGAACAATATCCTCCGCAGTCAGGCTGGGAGGATCGAGCAGATCCAAGCCATAACTGACCTTGGATACGATGCTAAAGATGCTCTTTCACATAACATCTCTGTGGGGCCCGAGGCAGAAGACCATTTGGCACGGAGGTTGGTACCATTAACTTCATATTCTTTCTGCCTGCCATATTGTTTAACCATACGTCTACCATGAAAGATATTACGCCAGAGCGGTCTTGTCCTGTCTCCATCGAAACTTTGCCATCCGGGAATGGGAGAACCTTAGACGTGGAGAAGTTGTGTCTTTAACTAGGGCGCTTGGAGCGTTCGATCTATTCATCCCGGAGAGTGGGTTTGGCAGTCTGGAAGAGGTAGGCTATCATCTTCAGTTGGGAATGTCACCATAACTGACTGGCTTTGAAGATCGTCATTAAATTGGATAATGTCACATCGCTATTTATCGAAAACCACCCACAATTTCAACAATTAACCTGTCGTAATAAGGCTAGAGCCATCGCAGGCTTCCTTCGAGCGAACAATTTCAATGGTATTGAACCGGGAAGGAACTATCACCGCCTGGAGCATAATTTCTTAGGTGTTTCACTGAATGATCCTGCTCACAACTCACTTCCTCTAGTCTCGGCTGCTATTTACTGCCATGTTGCACAGAAACTAGGCCTCGACGCGAGGCCATGCGGTTTTCCTTTTCACGTTCACGTAATTATCATGCCTGCGACCGGATATGATGTCGATGGTCATGCAGTCGAAGCTGGAATGCGAGGAGGTCCTATTTATATGGATCCGTTCAGATCAGACAAGGAGACACCAGTTACGGATCTGCAGCATCAGTTGAACTTTCTGGGAGCCTCCGCTGCGGAGCAATCGACGTTCCTTGGGAAGTCTGAGGTGTCGGAGATCGTGCTTCGTTCCAGCAAGAACATATTAAACTCTATTCAGCACGGTGGTGATTTTGACGACGTACATTCTGCATCAGTTGATTTGGCCAGTGCAAAATATGCCGCTGTCTGGTCATCTATGCTACTTTCGGATCCGGCTCGCTCTATCGAGTTGAGGCATAACCTTCCATGGTTAATGGAGCTTCTAGTCATGGAATTTCCATCAGATGTAAATCTGGTTGAGCACTTCATCACTCCTATTTTCAACGGTATGGCTGAGCATGACAACATCTTGGAAAGCCTTCATGTTATGCGGGCTGTGGACGGGATTCCGAGGGAGGTCAAAAAGCGCTCCGCTCAAGATGGCAGCGTCAGGTATCGAATTGGCCAGGTTTTCAGGCATCGCCGATACGCATACCGCGCCATTATTACTGGGTGGGATGTGGAGTGTGGTGCGGGTGAGCAGTGGATGAGACGTATGGGAGTGGACAATCTTCGAAATGGTCGACACCAAAGTTTCTATCATGTACTGTATGTGACTGTGTTTGATAAGGTTACTAACCGACTGTGAGGCTAACAATTCCAGTGTTGAGGATAGAAGTGTTCGGTACGTGGCAGAAGAAAGCATTGAGCCTCTTGTCACAGAGATAGCAGATTTGCCACACAGTTTGGTCGCAATTGCAGGCAAACACTTCAAGAGATGGGATAATGATAGAAGTGTTTTTGTGAGTAATATTACCGACGAATATCCAGATGATTAACAAGTATGGTATCCTGGTGTTGACCACTATGTACTATGTTATTCTTTTTTTTAAAAAAAAAAGCCTCTACTAGGACTACACATCTTATTATTTCTACTGGCGTGGTGTTTGTCGGTATTGTGGGGAGAAAAGCGCGCCGGGTGAAGGTGGAGGGAAAAGGAAGGGACAGGGACTGGGCAACAAAAGCTTGAATGCTTCCTTGCGTGCTGATTGGGGGATCGGCCTTTCCGGTAAAAAGGGTGGGTCGCTATCCGCGTATCTGTTGCAGCGCGGTTGTTCTGCCTATAGCTTCTGCCGTCGGGCTTCATCTTCTCAATCCTCAGTATCTAGCTGTTCTTTTAAGTTAGCAACAATGGTATATTCATATAGAAAATTAATATATAGTATGTCTGTGACAGCTCAAAGATGTGTATTAATGTGTATTGATTGATTGATTGATTGATTGATTAATTGATTGATGATAATGATGATGATAATGATAATGATAATGATAAATTCAATCTTGCAGCATCTAGCAGGCTTAAGATCTGTATAATAGTGGTTATGATAATTAGTCGGTAACTAGTATACTAGGCTATATATATGATAAAACAGCTTTATTATATTTTTTATATTAATTATATTATTTTATTTGTATATAATAGCTTGGACTAAATAAAATATGCTTTTTTCTAGTTTAATAAACCAGTTAATGTATTATAATAAATTAATATATTATAAAATCTTTTATAATCAACTAGCTGTAAGATTAAATATTTTTAAAAATATTTTCTATAGAATTTTTAAGCAGATATCTTTTAGTTATAATCTTTTGAAAAACTAATTTTTATTTTGAATTATTATTAAAACAGATTTAAATATATTTAATAATCTGAAAATGATTAGATCTAGCTTTTATAGTCTATATAAACAGTTTTTTATTTAATAATATATAAAATATTATAGATGCTCTATTAAAATAGATTAATATTATATTCGGCTTTTTAAGAATAGTAATACTGTGTTATACAATACCTACCGCTACAGCAGCTCCTATCTACCACTATAGCAGCCGCTTCGGGGTCGATACGGATTCGTCGGGATTTCAATCCGGATGCCTATATTATTATATTGCTTACCTCTTCTTTTTATATAATATATTATTCTGAGATTCTTTAGAGAAAAAGATTTCTTAAGAATTAGTTTTAAAATTAATAAAATGCTATTTTTAATTATTTTACTTATCTTATCTAACCAGCGTATTTACTGTGTTAAATAGTTTCTAATAATTTCTAATTCTTCTTATTTTTAGTTATCCAAGAAAAAGTAATATATTATTTAATAAATTTTTATTAGAATTACCTTAAAATACTTCGTCTGTTTTTAAATTATATTATTTAATCTAAATAGATATTTAAAAAGTATAAGCCACCATTTACTGATTAGAATAGTTAAAATAATTAAAAAAACAGATTTAAATATTATAAATAAAATATAAAGATATTAAATTCTTAATAAAATTATAATAATATTATACTAGCTTAACCTTATCTTCTAAATAAAAAAAAAAAGAAATTAAACTTAAAAAAATCTTTATTTTCTTTCTTCGGTTTAGTTTATAACAGAAAACAGAATAAATTTGTAATTTATTATATATTTTTAAAAAAACCCCTCAAAAGTATTAAACAGAAAATTAAAAAATTCTAATTATAGTTAGTTATTTAGACTTTATCTGTCGGCAGAAATAATACCGATATATTAATAAAAAATTTCCGAAAAACCACCGAAATACTAAGAAATTATAGAATTATTTTATTTAATAGACTTTTTTTCTTATTTAAAATATAGCTATTTTATAATCTAATATTATAAAACAACTTAAACAAACCTACTAGTAAATTAATTAGAATTTAAAAAAATTTTATTTTTATTTAGATATTTTAAAATATTACTTTAAATCTAAATAAGATAATAAATATATATTAATCTTTTTTTTAAAACTGGTACCGGAACTTAGTTGATATATTTATAAATATATATTAAAACTATCAGACTTTCGAGAGAAAATAGTATTTATTATTATTTATTATTAGAATATATTAAACCAAAAAAGAAAATAAGATTTAAAAAATTAAAAATACTATTTAAATAAGACTTTTAGAGAATCCGGATTTTTATAGTCTAATAATAAATTTTTCTTATTTAAATCTTCTTAAAATAAAAGAAATTAAAGAAAAAAAATTCTTTGCTATTATAAATATAATAATAAATACTATTTAGCCAACTAATATTTTTATAAAAATAAAAATAAAACTAAATTAGAACTAATAAAAAAAAGATAATAGTTAAAAAAATTTTTATATTTTTAATAAACTAGTTTAAAATAAAAACTACTATTTATTTTAATATATTTATTTACTTTAGAAATATACTTGAAACCTATATAGACTTAGATTTATATATTAAAATTAATTTTATTAGTTATTAATTTATTTAATAATTTTATCTAAATATAGTTTATTTTATAGTTTTATTAATTATTATAATTAATCGTCTTACTATAAATATTTATAATATATAAAAAATTTTTATTACTATTATTAATTCGAGAAGAATTATATAATTATTTATAAAATATTATATAGCTATTAATTATAATCCAGATTTTTCTAAAAGTTCTATTTTATTTTTAATAATTATTTTAGAAAATCTATATATTTATTTATTTATATAAAATCGACAGTAGTAATATAAGATTTAAATATTAAAAATTTTATTTTTTTATAAATTTATAAAAACTTACTAAAATCTTATTTATATTTATACTATTATTAAACTTCTAGAAAATATCTAGTTATTAAAAGATAAAATCTTTTTAAATTATTTATAAATTAAATCTAATAAAATTATATTATTTTTTAAGCTTTAAGATTTTATAGATATATTTTTTTCTAGTTATTTTTAATAACTTTCTTTTTATAGATTTTTAGACTATACTATTAATCTAAAAAATAATAAAATTTTATTATATAAATCTATTTATTTTTTATCTTAAGTTAAGCTCCAATCTCTTTATTATTATATTAATAAAAATATTTAATTAAAATAAATTTAATTTTTTAAAAGTTCTGTAAAAGCTTTTATTCTTTTTATATTAAAAAAAAATAAAGGCTTCTAATTATATATAGATTATAAAAAACTTAATAAAATTTTAATTAAAAATTATTATTTTTTATTTTTAATTTTAGAAATTTTAAATAAAATTATAAAAGCCAAATATTTCTCTAAGCTAGATATTTAAAATATATATTATTAAATTTATATTAAATAAAAAAACAAATAAAAAATAATTTTTTAAATTTATTATAAATATTTTAAATATTTAATTATATTTTTTAAATTAACTAATATTTTAGCTATATTTTAAAACTATATCTATTTAGCTTTCTATAATATATTAGATATTTTTTATATTATTTATTTAAATAATATTCTTATCTTTTTAAAGAACTGCTTTTTTTATATTTTTTATCTATATTAAGTATTAAAATATTTATAAAAAGCAGATCTTTATATTAAGTTATTAAAGTATACTTTCTACTAAGATTATATTAAATTTTTAGAATATATTATATTTTTATATAATATATTAATAGATTTTTAATAGATATTTAATATTTTTATATAGCTGATATTAACTATATATTATAAGATCTAAATATTCTTAGAATTCTATAATTTTTATTAATATTTTATTAAAAATTATTTTTTAATTATATTGCTACTAATCTTTCTTTTAAAAGATATCCAGAATAGAAAGAAGTCTAAAAGAATAATATTAACTAATAAAAAAATAATAGTATTCTAACAGCTTTTTTATAGTTTTAAAACTATATTTTTATTAAGATATTTTAACTTTTAATCAAAAATCTAAATAAAAACAGATATTTTTTAATAAAATATAATAAAAATATTATTCTAGTCGGATAACTCTAAAGTATACTATTCTATTATATTTTAGTCGAAAAAATTTAATAATACTAAAATTTACTATTTAATTCTAGATTAAAAACTTTTTACTATTATTTATTTATTTAAATATTAGTATTAATATTTTAAAGGACTATTACATATTATTAAAATTTTTTAGATTATTAAAATTTTTAAATTTTTATAAAACAGCTGAAATTAAACAGCTGTTAAGCTTAATAATATATATATTTTAGTAGTTATAATTTTATTATTTAATATTAGTTTAGTAGATATAATCCTGCTAATCTATTATTAAAAATAAAAAAAATTTAAAAGTTCTGCCTGATACAGAGATTTTAAAATTAATATAATATTAAATAACTAGTAAATCTTTTATAAGATTATAGCTAGTCTTAAAAAAATTTTAGTTAGAATATAATAAAATATTTTTATAAAAAAATTTTAAATTCTATATCCGCCAGTATATATTAAGTTTATTAGAATCTAAATATAATTAAATTAATATAAAAATAGTTAGCTGGATTATTAAAATAAAAATTTTCTATAATTTATATATTAATATATCGGCAGTATTCCGAATATATAAATATAAAAACTTATTATATTCTAAAACTGTTAAAACAAGCTTGTTTTATAATAAATATATTAATATATTAATAATATTCTAAGTATATAAAAATAAAAATTTATTTTATTTTAAAATTAATAAAAAATTATATTTTCTAATCAAAAGAATTTAAATAAAGATATAAAAATATATTATTAAAAACTTACTGTTTTAAAAAATAATTCTAAATTTAAATATTAAAAAATTAATAAGAATAATCTTATTATATATAAATACTATTTATATATTTTTATAAAATAAAACCTTTAGTAATATTTATTAAATTTTTATTATAATAATCAGCTAGCAGGCTATTTTAGGTAATTAAAAATAAAAGCTTTTTTTAAAAAAAAGTTCTATTAGATAAACTTTTATAAAAATATAATTATTTATATCAGAAAATGTTTTATATATTAAAAAGTTATATTTACTAAATATAAATTATATAACAAGCTTAAATTACTGCCGATTTCTAACTGATTTTTTATTAAACTATTTATAAACTTTATTATAAGTCTATTTTCTGTTATAATAAAAAATAATATTTTAGATTTAATTCTTATTATTATAAATAGATTTATAAAATAATATTAATTTTTATTTATTTTATATATTATAACTGCTCCAGAATTTGCTGAACTTTTTTATAGAAAAATTAAACTTTTATTTAAACTATTTTAAAATATAATCTTAGATAGAAATTTTTTTTTATTAGTAAATTTTGGTTCCGAGTTGTTTATTATATTTAAATTAAATTTTATTTATTAACAGTATTTTAATTCTAGACTAATAATTAAACTAAAAAAATAAATCAGACTTTTAAATAATATTTTTAATATTTTATTAATAAAAATTATTCAAACTAGTCTATTTTACTGTCTTCTATTTAATTTATTTATAATAATATTTTAAATTTAACTACTAATTATTTTTTTTAAGATTTTTTTAAACTATTTATTTAATTTTTTTTTTATACCGAGGTCAGTATTTTCTAGAAAAAAATTTCTATAACTAAAAATTAAATTAATAAGCTAGCTGTACTATAGAAAAATCTATAAAATTACTAGCGAAAAGCTAATAAAGTAATAAAAAAATATTATAATAAAAAATATTAGCTAATAATTTTTAAAAAGAAAAATCTTATAAAACTGTCTACTAAAAATTTAAAAATTAAAATTTTATTTTAAAAACTAGCTTCTTAATATATTAGACTTTTAAAAATCCTAATAACTATTAAAAAATAAATATATTAAATTTTTTTGTCTAACCGTTATAGTTAAATCTATAATATCTTTTATATATTATTATTAGAATAATAAAAATTTAATATAAATTTATAAAACTAACTCTATTCTCTAGATTTAAAAAAGAAAGAGAAGTTTAAAATTAAAAATATTAAAAATAAGCAGACTTTTAATCATAAATAATATTTTCTAGTTAAATAAACAGACTAGCTAAGTAAATATAATAAATAGATTTTAAAAAAATCTATAAATAACGTCCAGTAAGCTATTTGAAACTATAAAAAATAAAAAAAAAATTAAAATAACAAAAAATATCTTATTTTTAAATATAAAAAAAATAATTAAATCTATATCAAATTACTATATTAGATATATTTAAAAATTAATATTAAAATATATAATTAAAATAAAAATTCTTGTAAATAAGCCGGATTTTTATTAAAAAACTACTAGACTAATTTAATTAATTAGTACTATTCTTATAAAAAATAAATAATAAAAAACCAGAACTATTTTATTTTCTAAATATAAAAATCCTAGAAAAAGATCTTGTTGTTATATATAATATATATTTTATAGTAGATTTTCTTAAAGAATATTTACTTAGTTCTAGTTTATAAAAAAAATCTATTATTTTCGGATATTAAATAAAGTATAGTTAGATTATCCGTAATAGAATAACAGCCTGTAATAAAAAAATAATAAAAAACTAGATTAAATTAATAAATTAGTCTATAAATTAATAGAAAGTTAATAAAAAAATATATAATAATTTTAAATTTATTAATATTAATTAGTTTATATTTATAGCAGTAGACTAGTTCGGCTGTTTTAAAACTAATAACTAAAATTAAAATTAAATAACTAATTTAAACACAGAGTATCAGATTCTAATTTAGATTTTAATTAAAAGTAGTATAGTTAATAAAAAACTTTTAGCTCTAATTTAGAATCTGTAAAAACTTAAGAATATTTTCTAGTATATTAATTAAAGTCTAGTTTTTATTAGTTTAAAAAATCCACCGAGAAGCTGTTAAAATATATTTAATAATAAATCTGATTTTTATTAAAATACTACTTATATACTATAAATATTATAATATTAAAAATATAGTTAGATATAAAATTTTCTGTATTAATAATATTAAAATTTTTAATACTAGTTCTTAAGTAATATAGATAGAAAAAAATCTTAGATATAATAAGTATATTAGCTAAACAACAGTAAGTAGTTATTAGTATTATATTAAAAAATAATAAAAATAAGAATTTTAAGAAAATAAATTAATAAATAAGATATAAAATAAATAATAAAAACAAGAATAAAAATAACAAGAAAAAAAAATATAAAAAAGAAGATTTAATAAAAAATTAAAATATAAAAATAAATAAAAATATATTAATTTTTTTTATTTATATATATACTTTACGTCGGATTCTAATTAGATTATTAATAAAATATATACTCTATTTACTGCTCTAAAATTTTTTATTTATAAAATATATAGTTTATTAGATAATTTTTCTACTATTATAGTACTGAACTTTATTATTTAAAAAATATTACTAGCAGGAATATTTAATTAAAGTAAATAGTAAAGTTATTTATAGTTATATTATTATATTAGATAGCCCGGCTTAGCGAAGAAGTATAATTATTATATAATATTTACTATTATAGTAGTTTTTATTTACTATTATAGCAGCTGCTTCGGGGTCGATATAGATTTATTAAAATTTTAATCCAAATATTTATATTATTATATTATTTATTTTTTTTTATATAATATATTATTCTCAGATTTTTTAGAGAAGAAGATTTCTTAAGAATTAGTTTTAAAATTAATAAAAGACTGTTTTTAACTATCTTGCTTGTCTTATCTAACTAGTATGTCTACTGCGTCAAGTAGTTCCTAACATACTGTTTCTTACTACTTTTAGACTGGTAATATTATATAGGCAGTTAAGCTAGCGAACCAAATAGAAATTGACTATTAGTTATTTATTTATTAATTTTTTTTATTTTCTTAAGAATTTAAAGCTAATATTAATAGTATATTATACTATAATTCTTAGTTTATCTAAAAATTACTTATTCGATTAAATAGCTAAAAAATATTTCATATTAGTTTCTTTATTTAAATAAGTATTTTATTAACAGAATATTTATAGTATTATTAATATTTTTTTAATTTTTATATTCCTACTTATTTTATTTTTTACTTATGTCGTCAATTTCTTAAATATTATTAATTTTTTAATGATTTTATCTACTAATTTTTTATTATTAGGAACTACTTGACACAGTAGATACGCTGGTTAAGTAAGACAAGTAAAATAGTTAAAAACAGTCTTCTATTAATTTTGAAACTAATTTTTAAAAAATCTTTTTTTCTAAAGAATTTTAGAATAATATATTATATATAAAAGAAAGAATAAATAATATATTAATATAAATATTTAGATTAAAAGCCCGACAAATTCATATTAATCTAAAAATAGATTATTAGAGTAGTAAATATAAGCTGTTATAATAATAAATATTATGTAATAATTATACTTTTTTATTAAACCGGGCTATTTAATATAATAATATTATTGCAAATAACTTTATTATTTTTTTAATTAAAAATTCTTACTAGTAGTATTCTATAAATAATAAAACTAAATATTATAATAGTAGAAAAATTATCTAATAAACTATTTAGTATATAAAGAAAAGATTTTAAAATAGTAAATAGAATATATATTTTATTTATAATCTGATTAAAGTCTAATATTAAATATATATATAAACAAAAAAATTTGATATATTTTTATTTATTTCTATATATTAATTTTTTATTAAATCTTTTTATTTATATTTTCTTTTCTTATTATTTTTTTATTATTTATTTAATATCTGTTTATTAATTTACTTTCTTAAAACTGTTATTTTTATTATTCTTTATATAATATTAATAACTGTTTACTATTATTTGGCTGATATATCTATTAAATTTAAAAACTTTTTATTTATATTATTTAAAAACTAATATTAAAAAAGTTGTATCTAGCTGAATTTTTAATACTATAATATTTATAATATATAAATAATAATGTAATAAAAATTTAATAAAAATTAGATTTATTATTAGATATATCTCGACAGTTTTTTTAAAGATTTATTAGATTAATAGAAATTAGACTTTAATTAATATACTAAGAAATATCACCGAATTCTTATAAATTTTTAATTGATATTAAAAGTTTTTTATTAATTATACTATTTTGAAACTAAAATCTAAATTAAAATCTAGTATTTTATATTTAGATGAGCTATTTAGTTCTAGTTTTAATTATTAATTTTAAAATAATTAAACTAGTTTATTATTATAAAAATAAACTAATTAATATAAATAAATTTAAAATTATTATATATTTTTTTATGAATTTTTAGTTAATTTATAAACTAATTTATTAGTTTAATCTGATTCTTTATTCTTTATTATTTTTTATTATTTTTTATTATAAACTATCATTTTATTATAAATAATCTAACTATATTTTAATATTAAGTATTTAAAATATTAAAAAATAAATTAATTAATTTAAAATATCAATATATCATAATTTAAATTATTAAATATATATTAATCTTAATACCTATTAAAATAGTGATAAAGTTATAATATATTATATTAAAAATACTAATAGTTTTAAGTATAGTAATTTAAATAAGTTATTTTGTATATATATATAATTTATTTTTTTATACTTTAATTTCTGCTGAACGCAACTATTAGTCTATTAAACTTAAAAAATTCTATTTTTTATAAATATTATATAAATTATATTTTATTTTATAAACTATATCTCTCAGTCTTTCTATTATTATTTATATTAACTATTTAAATCCTATTATTATTTTTAGATAAACTATATTTAATACTATTATAATTAAATATTAAAATTTATATTTTACTTATATATTATAGTATATATAATAATACAAATTACTTATATTTTACTATTTTAGAATCTTAAATATTATTATAGATATTTTATTAAGATTTTTATATTTAAAAATATCCTATATACCGCAGAGAGTAATCTTAAAAATATTTTTATTAATATATTTATATCTTATATATATTTATTTTTTATATTTATTTTCTATTTTTATTTTAAGATATTTATATTTTATATTACTTATATTCTTAAACTTTAAAAAATTATTTATATATTATATCCGAGATAAATATATCTCTAATACTTATACTTCAAAAATTATTACTATATTCTAGTCTAGTCCCAATATATAAAAATACCGCGCCAGCTATACCAAACTGCACGCTATTATTAAATTATTAATTAGAAAAAGAAGAAAGTTATATCTAACTTTTTTTTAAATTAATTCAATATTCTTTAACAGTATTTCTAGTTTTATAATTATATTATAGTTTAATATTATCTAAAATATCTTTTAAAACATTAATATAGTCTTAGATTAAGACTAACTATTATTATAAAAATTTATAAATCTATATAATAACTATTAATAATATTCTTAAATAATTTAAAAAAAAATAAAAAAAATAAATAATAATTTATTTAGATTTTTTTCCTATTAATTGAAAATCTTAGTAATTTTATTAATTAGATTGTTAATATACTTTTAGTCGAGACTCTTCACGAGAACTTTAAAAAATATTAAAAATATTTTTTAAGTATAAATAAATTAGTAATTATAAATTATTAAAATTATTAAAGTAAATCTGTAGCTGTTTTACTATTAATTATAATTTTTAAAATATATTTATATACGAATATTATTTATTATATAGTTATAACTATTATTTCTAGATTATATATAAATAATTAACTTATTAAAATCCAAATTAATATAACTAATATTATAGATAAGTTAATAGATTTAAATAACTTATTAATATAATTAGTTTTTATTACAAATCTTATTATTTATATGTAAAAAACTGTAGATATTATAGTTAATCTATTATACTATAATAATCAGATTTTAATAGACTATATTAATAAAAGTATTACTAATATAAAAAAAATAAAATAATTATTTATTATAAAATTCTTATACGCTTTATATTATTTAATAATAATATAATTTTTATAACTAATAATTTTAAAAATTTAGAATATCTTATTTATATATGATTACTATAAGTTAAAATACTTAATCCAAATATAATAATTAAAAATATAAATATTTAACTATAGTATATAATATAAATTTTAATTCTACTAGTTATAAAAATTTTATAAAATAATAAAAAATCTTAAATAAAAAGATTAAAACTATTAAAACTAGTTATTTACTTATAATATCTATTAAAATATATATATTTACTGGATATAATTTTAAAAAACTATTACTAAAAAAATAAACCTTTTATTTCAGTAATTAAATTTAATAGTTTAAATATAATAAATAATTTAATGGAGACTTTGTACTTAATAAAAATATTTTAATATTAGTTATTATAATTATAATTAGCAGCTTTTATAATATTTTAAATATTAAGAATATAGCTATATTAAATAATATTATTAAAAAACCTAGATTTACATATATTATATAAACTTATATAAATTTATAAATTATATATTTAAAAATAATAAAATATATACTAAATATATAAACGGTAGGTTAAAATATTTTATTTTTAATTATATTTATATAAAAAAAATTGATTAAAAACTATTTAGCAGCACCGGCCAAATACTTTATATTATATGTTAATCTTTTTTAATAATAATATTACTGTCTAAACTATTTCTAAATTTAAAATAAGTTTTGAATTTATTTAATTATAATATTTTTACAGCTGCTTGATAAAGCCTAAAATAATAATAATTTAAAATAAAAATTATTAAAAATTAATTATTAAAAAACTAAAAACTATACTAATTTTAACTATAAAAACTAATACTATAATTAATATCAATTATAATAAATAATTAAGATATTATTATAGAATAAATAATTAAAAAAGTATAAAAATTAATATTTATAATTATAATTTTTTAATAAATATATTCATATTAACTAAAACCACCTCGATTTTTAGTCTTAATGATATTTTATATGTAATTACGCTTACAATCTAATATTATAATTAATATTATAATTAATATTATAATTAATATTATAATTAATATTATAATTAATATTATAATTAGTTTATTATTTTACTTAAATAATAATAATAATAATAAGTTTAATATTTTTATTTTAAATATTATTACTTATATTATATCTGTTTAAAATAAGTAATTATTATAAATAATTTAAAATTATATAAATAAATTATTTAAAAATCTAATATTATTATAATATATATTAATTTTACAAAAATAATAATTAATATAAATCAATAAACCGGAGCTAATATTCGAGTCTAAAAATAAAAGTTTTTTTAAAGAAAAAGAACTTGATATTTGAACTATTTACTATAATTGTATAAAAACTAGAAAAATATATAAGTTTTAATAATTTTAATTTATATTATTTATTGTAAATTTATTAAAATATATTTATATTAATAATACAGCCAGCCGGCTGCTTAATATTATTATTAATAAGAATTTAAAACTGCTTCTACCGAATAGAATAATTATATATAAAAAGATAATATCTATACTATTATTAATTTAATATAAACTATATAATAGTTTACAAAATATTTTAGCTATTATTACTTTTACAAAAAACTAATAAATAAAAATAGATTATATATTAATATATATAATACTAGATTTTAGTTTGATATCTGATTTTATAATAAAATACTAACATTAGATTAATATTAATTAATAAATTGTTTTGAAAATAAACTAATTAATTAATTATAATTATAATTAGTAATTAGTTAATTAGTTAAATTAATTACTATTAATATAATAATAAAGAATTCTATTAAGATTTTAATTATTATTATTAAAACTATTATATTAAAGTAAACTATTATTAAATATTTTAAATCCGGTTATATAAAAAAAATAAAAAAATTAAAATATAATATATAATAAATAAATTATAAGATTCATAGCCAAGCCTGTAATATATTATGTTAATAAATTATTAAATAAAAAAATAACTGTATTAAAGAACATAAAAATTAAAAAATATTTTATTAAAAAATTTTAAAACTTAGTCTGTTAGATTTATATATATAAACATCTAAAATCTACATTTATATTTGTATTATAGTTACTAAATAAAAATTAATAAAAAAATTTAGAACAAAAATTATATTTTTTAATAAATTTTATTTCTAGTTATTAATATAGTAGATCTTACTAATATTAACAGCTATAAATATTTTAAATAATTCTAAATAAAATTTACTATATAATTTAATAAATTATATTTAAAAAAATTTCTGGTTTTAATAAACTATCTAATCTAGCTTTCTAATAAATTTACTTTTATTAAATATTAACTAAATAATATTTTTAATATATATTTAAATATAAACTATTATTTTTAATACTTCTGCTGGTTAACTACTATTATTATTTATGAATTAAATAAAAATAATTATATTATATCTAAAAACTATCGATTAATTCCTCTATTTAATATACTAAATAAGATTTTTAAATTAATTATTATTTTTTAAATCAGTTATATAATAAAAGTTCTTAGACTTCTTCTGAAATACTATATTAATAATATTAATAAATATAAAAAAATTCTTATAATTATTTTTTAAATCTGATCTATAAGTAGATTTATATTATATAATAAACTAGTTATTTAATAGCTAGTTTACTAGTAATTAATATCTAGAAAATCTATAATAATAGAATATATTTATACTTTTTATATAATCTTCAAAAATACTATATACCAGCTAAGATTAATAACTAAATTATTTTTTATTAACTAGCGAACTGCTATTATAATATAAAAAAATTATAAAAAAATATAGCTGTAAATATTATTTAGAATTTGTTATTTCTATTTATTTTTTTATTTATTTTATAATATTAATTTATTTAAACTGTTTTTTATAAAAAACTATATTCTAATTATTAGTCATATAAATTAGTTATATAGATAATATTTGTATATTTATATAAAAAATATTATTTTTAAACACTATATCTATCTATAGAAATTTTATTATTATATAAAAATTTAATAGTACTAGTATATCTTAGTATTTTTTGTTTAAAACATAGTTCTATTAATATAATATGGGGGCTATTTTATGTAGAAATATTCTTAGCTATATAATTATAAGCTTTTAATTATTATAAATATAATAGTTAAATTAATTTAAAGTTTTTATTATTTAAAGATTTTTTTGATTTTAAATTTTCTAAAACTATTTATTATATTTAACTAGAAACTAAAACTATTCGACTAATAGTTATATTTTTATTAATTATAAATTTTATTTAAGATATATTAACTATCAATTTATATTATATATATATTATTATTCTTTTAATTATTTTTTAAATACCCTATCTGGTTTATTTAGAATATTTAGAATTTTTAAAAAACTATTATAAATATTATAAAGTATTATAAGAGTATCTAATATAAAGCTTTATATTATATAATAAGAATTTTTTATACTATTATTAAAACTATTTTTAAGATATATTTTAATATTTTATTATTATAGATTTAAATGAAGAAAGCTACGAAAAATATCTATTTTTAGATTATAATATTACTATTTTAGTATTAAATCTTATTTTTTAATCCGACAGGTTTATCTTAATAGATATTATTCTAATAGTTTAAAAATTAATCTAGCTATATTATTATTAAGCTATTTGAATATTAGATAGTCCGAGATTTTAGGCTTAATCTGAATATATTAATATTCATTAAAACTCTTAAATTAATACTAATTTTATTATAATAAAAGTCTTTTGCTATTAATATTACTAATTTAAAAAAACGTTTTTTAAAAAAACGTTTTTTAAAATATATTTTTTTATTTTCTATTATTTTTTTATACATACTAAGAGTAGTAGCTATTCCAGTAGTACTAATATTAGAATAATAATTTATAATAAAAATTAAATTATATTAGTTAGCTAAAAATTACTTATATAATATATTTTATAAAATTAAATAATATAAGATTTATTCTAGTTTTTATTAAAAAAAGTTTAATATATCTATTTATAAAAATATTATTTTTAAATATGTCAAGGAGCGGGCTGGTGTCTGGTTTTTAATCTGGCTAAATAGTAGGAATAATAGCTCTAACTAACCTATTCTTTATAGCTAGTTTTTTAGATTTTTTACTAGCTACTAGATTAGATTATTTTTAGATTTATAAATAAGATATAACTTAAAAAGCTATAAATAAAATTAAAAATCAATAAATAATTAAAAATATTACAGATTATATATAAAATAATCAGAAAAAATAGTTAGATTATTAGAATAAAATAAATTGAATGAATTACATACTTTACATAAATTACATAAATTACATAAATTAAATAAATTAAATAAATTAAATAAATTAAATAACTTAAATAAATAATATAAATAAAATAAATTACATAAATTAAATAAATAATATAAATAAAATAAATATATTAAATGTATATTATAATAATATATTTTTAAAGCCAAGTTTTATTATAATATAGATTACAATTTATTCAAATAATAATAATAAAAGTTCTTAACTATTTAGTAAATATTTTACAAATATTAAACTAATTTAATAGTTCGATCTGAATATTTAATTTATTTAATAATATATATTAGCTAGAAATAACTTTTTTTTTAGAATTTTATATAAAGTTAAAAAAAAATTTATTTTTTTAATTTTTTTAATTTTTTAATTTATTAATTTTGATATAAAACGGTAGAGATTAATATTAATCTTAAATTGTTTTTTTATCAATAAAAATAAGTAAACTAATATTAAATATAGAATATACCTTTATATTAAAAAATAAAACTAGTTAATAAATATATAAACTAATAATCTTTTTAATTTTATATAATTTTAGAATATTTTAATTAAGCTTTTTATTAGATCTTAATATCTTAATATAATAAATATTTAATTATATTTTTTAAATTTTTTAAAACTTTTTGTAGATTTATATTATTAATTTATTTATTTTATATATTAAATTTAAATAGTAGATATTTCTATTTTAATAAACTTAATCATAGTTTATATTTCTAGTAGTTAAAATATTTAAAATTATTATAAATTTAAAATTTATATAAAAATAAAAGCTATAATTTATAAGAAATAAAATAATCTTAATAATACTAAAAAAAATATATTTAAAATAAATTTAATTAGAAGAAGTTACTAGCTCTAATTATTTTATAAATAATTTATATAAATATAAAAATAGTATTAAAATCTTATATTAATTTTTTTAATTTAGTTCTTAGTCTCGAAGTAATATATTATAAAAAGTTTACTAGTAATATTTAATTATTATATTAAATATTTTTAAAATTTAAAAATAAACTAGAATTTTTTATTTAAAAAAATAAATTAAAATACATAATATTATTTTTATATATATTAAATATATATACTTATAATAGCGGTAGTATTAATAATAAAATTATATTATATTAAATATTTAATTTTATTAAATAATTAATAATTATTAAAATAATATTATGGTTTTAGCTTTTAAATAAATATATTATAATATTTATAAATATATTTTATCATATTTATTTAATGTGGAAGCTGCTCTCTCTCTCATGATTAATTCATTCCTAATATTGAGGAAACTAACTAGGCTAGATATAAGAAGAAAGAAAAAAAAAATAATCCTGTTAGACAGTATATCTAAATAAAATAATATATAAATTTAATAATATTGTCTTCTTCTATTATTTACTCTTAAACAAGATTCGAATTATCTAGTAAAAAATTAAAGTTATTAGATAGAGAATTAAGATTAACCATATGAAAAAAATAAATATTAAGATTAAACAGATTAGTATACTATATAAGTATATTTAATTATAAATATTAGTCCGGGCGATATAAATATAGATTAAAATTATTTAAAAAAAACTATTAGTAAAATTATATTATTAAGTTCTTGTTCTACTTTTATAAAGCTTATATATATTTTTCGGTTTTTTTAATTATTTCTATTTTTTTTTACTGTAGATATAGAACTACTGTTTATCAAAGAAAAAATCTTTATTTTTTAGATTTTAATATAAAGTTTAGAGGGGCAATAGTAGTCTTTCTTTTTTTAAATTTAGATATAGAGTTTAGAGGAGCGACAGTTGATATTATATCTAAAAAATCAATAATTAATATTATATTTAAAAAAGTAATAGTTAATGTTATATTTGAAGAAGTAATAGTTAATATTATATTTAAAAAAATAATAGTTAATATTATATTTAGATTTAAAAAAGCAACAGTTTTATTTAGAAAAATAATAGTTAATTTATTTATAGAATTAATTTATTATTTCTTTTTTTTTCTTATTCTTAAAATTTCTTTTGCTTATTTCTAAAATAGCTATTTTATAGAATATTTATATGGCTTAAGAACTATTCTATTATATATAAAATTATTTAATATATTAGGATTTATCTAAAAATTTAAAAATTTTAAAGCTGAAGTAGATTTTATAGTAATAATAAATACTATATTTAATTTAACAGTAGTAGATACTATATTTATATTAGAAAAACAGCTGTTAAATAATTACAGATAGTTAAGTATTAATATAAATATTAAAATAAAACTTAATATTCTATATTAATTATTAGATTTTTCTGGTAGTGCAGTCTCTTCTAATAGTATAATAAAAATAATATTTTTATTAACTCTACAAAGAATCTTATTCTAGATTATTTATTTTTATTTTTTATTATTTAAAAAAGATATAAATATATCCGTAATTATTTTATTTTTTAGATATAGTCTAAAAGCTTTATTATTTTATAAAACTTTATTTTTATAAAAAATATTATTCTAGATAACTTGTCTTTGCTTTTTACTATTTAGAAGAAATATTAATATATTTATAATAACTATATTTTTATAATATAGCTTAAGAGCTTCATCATCTTATATAATAAGATTAAAGATAGAGATCTTTAAGGTATATTTAGATATAGATTTAGAATTAGTATCGGTATTAGTTGACAAAAGTTTAGACTTGGTATTAATAAACAAAATATTTTATATAGAATTGGTATTAATTGATAAAATATTTTATATAGAGTTAGTATTGGTATACGAGATATTTTATGGCTTAGAATTAGTATTAATAGACTCTGATATAGAATTAGAATTAGTTAATATTAATATAGTATTTATTATAATAGATAGTTTAAGAGTATAAGAAATAAATAGTTTAAAAATTTTTTTCGGGGTTAGTATTGTACCTAGAATATTTAAATACTTATTAGCTATCATAGCTCTGGTTTAACAACTAATAAATATAAATATAAATATTATATAAATTAGTAGTAAATCTGACTCCGAATCTTTAAAAATAATAAAATCTAATAACTAATTCTTTTTTAGTAAAGTATTTAGTATAGTAATTTTAATTTTAAATTTTTTATAAAATAAAATACGGTTCTTTTTATAACCTGTCTACTATAGAATAATAAAATTTTAGTAAAAATTAGTATATAAAATATATTAAGTAATATTTATAATAATATTTGGTTTATTAACTACTTTACTGTATATAATAACAGAATCTATTTTAATTATACTAGTAATTATTTTACTGTTATTTATAAAGTATTATATATTTAGAAGCCAGATATTAAATAGTAGACCAGACTAGCCGTAAAAAATATAAATATAATAATAAATAGAAAAAAAAAGTTATTATATATATAAAAAATAAAAGTTTTACTAGTAGAAATACAGGTCTTATAAAAATTATTCTAATAATTAAAATTTATAAAATAGTAGTATATTCTATTTATAATAAATAATTTATTTATAGCTAGTATAATTTATATATTATTTAAACAGATATCTAAAAACAGTTACTAATATTTTTTTTTCTACTATAAATTTATAGCTGTTAGCTATTTTTTTTTAGTAAAAATAAATCTAAATTACTGTTTCTGATTAATTATATACTTTATATTTTTAGTTTTTCTAAGGCTTTTTTACAGCTTGCTATATATTTAAAACAGTCTAGCAATATAAGTAATAAAAATATAAAATAAACTAAAATACTATAGAAGAAGTAAAACAGTAAAATTAGCATATAAAAGGATAAGATAAAATAATAAAAAATAGAAATATAAGAAAATATAAAAGAGTAAAAGCAGAAAAATATAAAATAAAAAAAAATAAAAAAAAAGATAAAAAGTAGAAGTATAAAATATTATATAATTATTTTAAAATTACAGAAAAGATCTTCGGTATTAAAATACTTTTTATATATTTATTTATTATATTCTAGTTTATAGCCAGTATATTATACTAAATACTTAGTTAATTAGATATTATTTTTATATAGGCGTCCGCGTGCGGGTCTAGATATAAGAATATAATTAATTTTATATTTTCTGTTTATATCTGGCTAAATATCTTTTTTAATTAAAAAGAACTAGCTGTATTAGTAGTTATATAAATTAAGTTTATTAAAAACTAATTTTAGTTAGACAATTAATATTATAGAATAAATAGACTAAAATAGTAGAAGATCTAGACAGTAGACTAAGTAATTAATTTTATTAAATATAATTAAAAAACTAATATATTAATAGTTTAATTTATTTTTAAAAATCTTTATATAACTAATTGGAATTATATATTTTTTATAAAGATAGAGATAGATTTTATTATCTTTATTAAATTATATAGACTTATAGTTTTAATTATAGATTTTTTTTATATTAATTATAATAAAGTTGTATATCTTTATAGTTTTAAAATAAATTAAAAAGTCTTAATTTTAAAGCAGCTGTTTTATAAGATTCTAGAAGTTTAAAAGCTTTATTTTAAATATGAATTTATAGAAAAATACTTTAATTACTATATTAGATAAATTCTTTATTATACTAATAAATATAAAAAGATAATTAATCTAATTAATATATAAATATAGAATATATATATATATTAGAGTATAACTTTAATTATTTGGTTTATATATTCTATTTATTTATTAATTTAAGAATATTATATAGTCAAATATAATTATAAGATATTAAGTTTTATAAAAATATTTTTTAGAATATATTTATAAAGCATATATTACAATCTAAAATAAATATTTAAAATATTTTTTAGTTATATTCTTATAAATATAGTACTAGATATTATATTTATTATTCTACAGACTATTTAATATTATCTAATACTAAACTAATATATTTAATAAATTTATTAATAAATATTATTAACTAATTATATTTATTTATATTAATATTTATTATTTTTTTAGTAAATATATTTCAAACAGATAGTAGGCCGACAATAAAATCTATAATAATAGTATAAAAAAATAGTAGAAAAAATAATTAGTTAGAGATTTTATAAAACTTGTATTAATATATTTTATTTATTAAATAAAAAGAATAGTATTTAATATACTATTTAAATAAATATTTATTTTAATAAATAGCTAGTCTGTCTAGTACTTAAAGATATTTATCTAATCTTTAATAGCTTTAATTATTATAAATTATAATAAAAATATTAAATCTAAATATATAGATCTATCTGTTTTTAGTTATAATTAAATTTAGTAGATTTTTAATATTTTTAAGTCTTACTTATATAATATATTTAAGTATATAAAAAATATTATTTTTTATAAAATATAATAGCTCTGTATCAGGATTAGTTTATAAAATCTAAATAATTTATATAATATAATTATTATTAGAATACTTTCGGTATAACTTATTTTTAAATTTTTTTAGAATCTTAAAACCAAATATTTCGAATATCTAGGTTTTATAAATATATATTAGTCTGATATAAGATAATATATCTTATATAATAAATAGTATATTTAAAATATTAGATATATTTATAATATTAATTATAATATAATTTAAGTTAATTAATTTATTAAAATTAAAAAATATATAAAAAATATTTTTAGATAGTAAACAGCTTAAAATATAAGTAAGATTATTTATTTTATCTAAATAATAATATATTACTAGATAATATTACTAAATAAACTAAAAAACACGCGCTAAATATAAATTCAACTATTTAAATATTATTATATTAAATATAGTTTTCTATATAAAACTAATAGTACTAGTATAGTTAGTATAAATAAAAAGAATATATAGATAATTTTAATTATAATATATATCTTCTTAATTATTTATATTAAATAGAAAACTTTAAGTTTAATTAGTTAGTAATTATACTGTATAAAAGTTAAAATCCGGCTTAAAAATATAATTAGCAATATTTATATTTAAGAAGATAGTTTAAAAAGATTTTTATAGATATTATTTATATATATATAATATAATATTATATTATATTCTTTTCTAAATTTATTAAAATTGATATATAATTAATATTCGGAATAATAGTATACTAATATAATATTTTTGCTAAACTTATTTTATAGATTAGTAAACAAGTTTAATTTCTACTATATAATATTCTAAATAATAATAATTATATAAATATTACGACTGCAGCTTTTATTACTAAAAATTATTTAAATAATTATATCTTATATTTTTAGAATAATTATATATATTCTGTATAGTAAGAAATATAATATTTTAAATAGCTAGTAAGTTCTAGATAGTATTTAAAAAAAGTAAATATTTTTAGAAATTTAAAATTATATATAATAATAAGCTTGTCTTCTAATATTACAAGTTTTAAATTATTAATTTTTTAATTAAATAGCTAAATAAAAAGAAAACCGATAAATATTTTATATAATTTTAACTTTATATTTAGATACTGTAGATATTAGAAAATAAAATAAAAATATTTAATATACTGATCTAAACTAAGAGATATAATAATTAGATTATTTATATATATATAATAAAATATTTTATACTTTTATAAATTAAGATTTATTTAATATTATATGTAGAATACTATATTAATAAATTCTATAATAACTATATAAACAATTTCTTAACCGCAGTAAATAATAACTACTAGATAGTTATATTTATTTCTTTTAATTAGCTATTAATAGAAGTATATATATATATTAACAACAGTAATATATATATATTTTATAAATATTTAGATAATATTCTTAGATATAAATACTAGATATAAGTCGGAAATTATAAGTCTGTTTATATTTCTAAAATTAACTATTATTTTTTTTATTATTTGTTAGTTGATCTGCAGATTAATAACTGTTCTTTATATAATAAATATAAAATATATTATTAAGGTATAGCTAGTTGTATATAATATTTTTTCTTATATATAAAAATTATCAAATATTTTATTTATAATATTTTATTTTTTTTAAAGATTCTATAGACGCGTGGATTTAGTTGATTTTAATTTTATTTTTTTTATATCAGAATATTAAGCTACTAATTTTTAAAAATATTAATAAATCTAATATTAAAGCCGTTAGGATCTATTTATATATTATATTAAGTAAGAATTTTTTTAAAATATCTTATAGTATTAGAAATATTTATATAAATAATAATATTATTAAATAGCTTACTAGTCTTATTATTTATATTTAATAGAACTTCGTTTTTTGAATTAAATATATTTATACTAGTAGTATTAAGCTGGTTTTTAATGTATATATAATAAAAGTCGCGTTTTAAAGCTCGATATAAGTAATAATATTATTATTTATTAAAAAAACAGATTATTTAATACTCTAAAATTATTCTAAGTTTTTTAATATATATAGTAAACTTTAATCAGAAACTATATAAAATCTTATATATAGTTCTTGGTCTAATAGTAGCTATTATAATTATTATTATAAATACTACTTAATCTAGTATATTAAAATATTATAAGATTTTTAGTATTTTTATTTATAACTTAAATAAAAAGAATTTATATTAACTAAATAGATATAACCTGCAAGATTATTATTAAAAATTATTAGTTTAAATAAATAATTATATTTATTGACTAAATCTACTTTAGTTTTAATAGATATACTTATAGTTAAATTATATAAAATTATTATATACTTAGTCGAGTAGATAAAAGTATTAATATACTTTTTTACTTAAATTTTTATATCTATCAGCAGATTTTTATATTTTTTAAAATATATTTTCTAGCGATTACAGTCGAGTAAGATTTCTTTTTATTTTATAATATTTATATTTATTAATAGATTTATAATAAATTTTAGATTATTTACTATAAATACCTGTACAGTAATACATCTAACTATATACTTAATAAAATATTAAAATAATACTAAAATAATTTATTAGAAACAGAAAAAATAGATATTAAAAATAATATACTTTTTTACTATATAATAAGATCTAATATTATTAATATATAAATTTATTAATAGATCTAAATATTATATTTTTTATATTAGATATAAATATTTTATTAATTAATATAAAACTATAATTTATATTAAGATATATTTTATATAGATTACCAGTCTTATTTATATTAGTAAGTATAGTAGTACTTTGCTATATATATAGTATATTAATATCTGGATTTTTTTTTATATTATATAGAGATTAAAATATCTTTTAACTTAATTTTTTATATAGAAGATAAAAATAGAAATATCTTAGCCGGTATTAAAAATAATAATTCTAAAAGTAAAGTTTCTAAAATATTTATAAATACTAGGTCTTATATAGTTCCCGGAATATTTATAAATATAAAGTCTTTAATTAATTTTATTTTTATTAATAATTTGATTTTTTTTAATATTAAGCTTTACAACGCAACATAATCTAAAAAATATTTATAAATAATTAAATATACTCGAAACAGAAAATATAAAAAATATATTTAAGATAAAGAATATAAAGAATATAAAAGATATATAAAATATAGAAAATATAGAAAATATAAGAAGAATAAACGATATATAAAAATAAAATATCTTTTATAATTTAAGTATTAATATTAATATTTTAGAAAGATCTTTTTCTGCTGTATATATCTTTATATTATATAGTATATATTTATATAACTAGTTTTATAATATAAAGATTATAAAATACTTAATATATAATATAATTATTTTCTTTTTCTTAATATATAAAAAAATAAAATATATATAATTATTTTTATTTTTATAAGCAGTATAATTATACTAATTATAATTTTTATACTAAATATCTTTATATATTTTATACCCGTTATTATTATTATAATTATTATAGCTATTATAATTATATTTATTATATTTATTATATTTATTATATTTATTATATTTATTATATTTTTTATTATTTTTATATTATTTATTATATCTATTATTCGGTAGAATAGAATTAATAATAGCAGTATATTTAGTATATTACTAGATATTAATAAATATTTTATTTTGAACTGATATCTAATAAGCTTGTTAAAATTAATATTTCTAAAACTATTTATTTTTATTTTTATTACTATTACTATTTTTTATTTTATTCTACGGGTAGTTTGCTAGTAGTAATTAGCCCGGATATAACTACTATATTTAAAGATTCTAGCGGTTCTAAAAAAAATACTTATTAGTATTACTATTATAATTATCATTAATATTACTTTTATAATTAGAATTATTCTAGTTAGAATTATTATTCTAATTATTATTTTAATTATAGTTTTAGTTATATTTAAATCTACGTCCATATTTGTATTCGCGACGAAAACTAAATCTATAATTAAAATTAAAATTAATATTAAAAATAAAATTAAAGTTCTAACTATTAGAGTATTAATTTTTACTAAAATTAGTTTTCTAGTATCTTTTATAAGGCTTTTATTTAAGATCTAATTTATATTATTAAAATATTATTTTAATATCTAGTTTATTTAAAAAATTAATTATATTAGTTGCTGAAATAGGCTAGTTAATATTAAAAATAAAATTAGAATATAAATAAATCTATATAGTAGATATTTAATTATACAGCTTAATAATTAAAAATATTTAATAATTATAAATAATATTATAAATAAAAGTCTAAATAGACTTACTATTTTAAATTTTAGTCTAATTATACTAGCTACTATTTTAAAAACAGTTTAAAACTTAAATAAAGTCTGATTTAAAATAAAATTTTAATTTTTTAAGAATTCCGATAGGAACGAAAAATTGTATATATATATTCTTCTAATAATTAAATAAAAATAGATACTAATTAAATATAGCTTTATATAAATATTTTTAAATATTAGCTTTAATTACAGTCTTTTTATAATAATATATAATATTATAAACTTTATTAATAAATATATTAATATTCTTATATTATATAGTATTTTTTATTTATTTTAAATTTAATTCTTTTTTTATATTTGAATAAAAAAATCTAATCTTTTTTAATTTTAGTACTTAGCTATAAACAATCTGATTAACAGCCGGTAGATTAATAGATAGATTAATAAATAAAAAAAAGTTTTTATATAATAAAGAAATATTAATATATTACTTAATATCTATTATTTATTCTATAATACTAGCTATTTATTTAGTTAAATTATTAATTATAAGCAGCAGCTGCTAAAAATCTAATTTCTAAATAGCTATAGTTTATTTATTCGGATCAACTTTATAAAACAGTTTGTATTATAATATAAAAATAGTGGAAATAGATATAAGCATATAATTTAATAATATAAAAATAAAAAATAATATTTTAAAAATATTCAAGAGACTATTTTTAGAAGAAATAAAAAAAAAGTAATAAATAAAATATTTTTTATTTTATTCTTAAATAAAAAAAGTCTAAAGTAATAGAAATATATAAGTAGATATCTAGTAGATTGAATATACCTAAAGTATAAAATCTATTAATTAATAGATTAAAAGTCCGGGACTTTTCAACAGTAAATTATCCGGCTAGTAATATAATAAACAAAATTAAGAAGACTTTAATTAATAATAGATTTAATAAATTAGCTTTTATATCTGAAAAAGATATAAATATTAAAATTAAAAATATGAATATAAATACTAAAATAAATATAATAACAACTACCGGCAGTACTGCTTCTAATTTTATAATAAAAATAATAAAAGATTAATAAGTAAAATCTACTTTACATAGTATAAATATTTAAAAAAAAGAATATATTTAAAAGTATTTATATTTTTTATATTAATAGTATACAGTCGGTATACTCTGGTTAATAATAATTCAGATTTATATATAATAAAAGTTTATAAGATTTATTATTCTTATTTAGATAGTTTAAATAATATATTTATAATACTAAATATTCTGCTTATTAATCTAAAAATAGTATATTTAAGTAGTTTCTCTGGTTTTTTTAGTTATATTCAGTCAGATACTTAGTCTTATAGCTATTACTAAAAATATAATATATTTAATAAATAATCTGTAATATAATAAAATTTCTAAAGTATTTTATTTAAAACTAACCGGTCGATGTCCCAATCTAAAAAATATAAATATTTAAAAATATTTAATATTAGTATAATTATATATAAAATATAAATAGTACAATTAATAGTATTATAATTAAACTATAAAATAAAGTTACTTAAAAAAATATATATAAAAAAATAATCTTATAATCTAGCTTAATATACTATATATCTTAATATATATAAGCAGATATTTAATCTAAAAACCTAAAATATAAAATCTATTATAAATATAAGAAAAAGTAAAATAAAAAATATAAAATAAAAAATAAATAATCAGCTTGATACTTATTATTTAATATTTAATATTTAATATTTAACTTTTAATATTTAATATTATATATAGCGGGTGCTGGAGAAAGAAAAATATTACTAATAATAAAAGTAATTTTTATACTATTAAACTTTACCGAAAAATCTAAAAGCAAAAAAATTAATATTTAAAAATATAATTTAAAATATATTATTATTATAGAAGCTGCTCTCTCTCTTATAGTTAATTTATTCCTATTATTAAAAAAACTAACTAGACTAGATATAAGAAGAAAGAAGAAGAAGATGATCCTGCTAGACAGTATATCTAAACAGAACAACACACGGAGTTAATATTTAAATACTAATAAAAGTTTTAAACATTTTTTATTTTATTTTTTTAAATAGAATTACTCTTCGGTAAATATAGTAGTTTTTTATTTATTATTTTATATATTAGTAAATATTAAATTAATAATATTTTTAAATTAATACCTTATAAATATAAACTTTTTTAAAATTTTTAAAAATCAATTTATTATAAATCAGCTGTATTAACTCGACTTTTATCTATTTATTATTTAATATTTATAATTAGTTTTTATAAAATAAAAGGTTTTTTTATAATATTAATAATATATCGAAATAATAGTTTTTATTAATAGTTAAAATTTTTAATATTTTTTTAATTTATTTACTTTTTTTATAGATTATATAAAAGGTTTTTGTATTTTAAATAAAAGTTATAAATCTTATTTATTTTTAAAAATATCATTTTTTTAAATATATATAATAAATACTAGCTTTATTTAAAATATATTTTCAATATTTTTTAAAATTATTTCTTTTTATTATTTTTATTTTTTGGTAGGGTTGGGGGGAATATTAATAAATAAATAAAACTAATATTTTTTTATTTTAAAATTGTTCAATTTTAATATAATAAATATTTTATTTTATTTAATCTTTTAATTAGACAATTAAACTTAATATTATATTTTTTTAAATTTATAAATAATCTTAAAATTGAAATATAATAAAAATTTAGATTATTAAATTTATTAACAGTTTATTAGCTTAATAAATATAAAATATTTTAAATTATAATAGGTAATAATAACTTAAATTGAAAATAAGATTTTTTTTAATTTAAATTATTTTTTTTAAAATAATAAATAATAATAAATATTTTTTTATTATAAATCTTCTAATTATATCAAGCGGGTAAATATTTTTTTAAAAAAATATATAATTAAATATAGAATATTATTATCTTTATACTAACATAATATTTAAAATACAATTAAAAATATTAATTTTTTAAAATAATATTATAAATTTAATTAAATAGTTATAAAACTAATATTTTAATAAAAATATTTTTTAATATATTAAATATCTTCTAGCAGTCTAGAAACTAAATAAATAAAATATTTTTTTATTAAATATATAAATAGAGTAGTTAATCTTAAAAGATTATAAATAAATTAATAATAAAAGTTACTAAAACTTAAAGAAACTTATATATTAATTATATAAATTAAAATGAACTACTCGCATATAATCTTATTTTTTTTAAATTTATATAAAATTTATTATAATTTATAATTAACCTTAAAAACTTGATTTTAAATATAATAAATTTATATTTAAATAGTTTAATATATAGTTCTGTTTTTTTTAATCTTTATAAAATATAGTAGATATATTTAGAATATGTTTTATAATTATAATTATAAATTAAGATATTATTTAAATAAATAGTATAAAATATATTAAAATAATTCTTTAAGATATTATTAATATATTATTAAAGTAGAATAAAGACTTTAGTAAGTTTAAATAATATTATAAATATTTTATATAATTTTAAATAAATTTAAAATATAATCAAATATTTTTAATTTCTTTTAATTTTAATATTATCAAAAGTACTAATAATATCAATTTTTATAAAGTATTTTATTTTTATTAGATTATTTAGAAATCTTTTTATAAGCGGAAGCAGGTATCTATTTTTTATAAAAATCATATTTAAAATATGATAATTAATATAAAATCTTAGATTGTTTAGATTTTTTTATAAATAATATTAAAAAGATAACTGGTAATAAACTTAAATAAATAAATTTTTTTTAAATTTTTTAAAAGCTATTTTTTTTAGGATTTATAATTTATTTTAAAATATTTTATATAGAAAATTAAACAGCAGGCTTTTGTTATTTTTTAAAATAATAATATAATTATATTTTTAGTATATGAATAGCCTTTTAATCTAAAAAAAATATTTTTAAAATTTTTAAAATTTTTAAATAAAATTAGTTTTTCTGGCTTGCTAGTAGACTATAATATTTTATTAATTTAATTTATTATTATTATCAATATTAAATAGTTATAGTATATATAAATAAGCAATATATATAATTAATAAAATTAAATAAATATCTTTTTTTTAGAAATATAATATTCTCAGAATAGACTTCTATTAATATATTCTATAATACTTTAGTTTTTAGGATTTTAATAAAATATTATAATAATTTTAGTAGTATTAGTTAATAAACTAGACTATATATATAAACTAATTAATATCAAAATTATAAATTTTTAGTTATAAAAAATTAAAAATAATCGGATAATAAACAAAACAGATAATTAAAAAAAATACATTTTTTTAATATAATTCTAGATTTTTAAAATTATTTATATATAATAGATAATATAGTCCCATTTTTTATTAGCTATTAAGTTTTATAATAATTTTAGAAATTTTTAAAAAATATAATAATAATTAATAGATTTTTATTTAGCTTTAATCTATTATTTTTAATACAAAACATCTAATATTAATTATAATATAGATTAGAATTCTTATATTTTTAGAATTTAAGTAATAAAAATAATTATTAAATTAGTTTTTTAAAGTTTTTTTTAACAGAAATTTTTTTAAATATAATTTTTAAAAAAATATATAATTATATGAAAAAATCAGCTTATTAGCGGCTTAAAATAAACTTATTATTTTAGCTATTTATTAAAATTAGATAAATATAAATATTTAAATTATAATAAAAAATAGATTAAAAAATCTACAAAATTTATAAATAAATTGGTTATTAAAAATAAATTTTATAAGATAATAGAAAAATGAATCATATCTCGGGGGTAAATAAATACAAAAATTTAGAAATAATAAATATCATAAATAAATATAAAAATATAAAAGTAAGAAATATATAAATATTATTTATAACATTTCAATACTAGACTTAGAATAGTTTTTAATAAAATAATAATTGAATTTATAATAAAAATATTTTTTATAATTATAATAGTTAGTTCTTTGATAGAAAGACTAGTACTATATTATAAATAGATTTATAAAATTATATTTCAAAATAACAGATTTTTTTATATAATTATTATTCTGAGATTTATACTAGTTTTTAAGATTATGAAATATAAGATTAAAGAAAAATCTTTAAAAATAATTATAGGCTTTGGTATTATACCATAAATAGTAGTTTTTTAAAATTAAAAAAATAAACTAAATTATAATAATCTTTTTTAAAGAAAATATTAGTTAAAAATATATTTTTAAGATTTCAGCTAATATAGTTTTTGAGTATAAAAAAATATTTAAATATATATATATATATATATCTCAGACTAATTATTTAAATTTAGTAAAGAATACTATAAAGTTATAGAATTCTTATTTTAATTAATATAATTTATTATACATAATTCTAATTATATTAGAATTATTAAAAAATTATTCGAGTAGATATAAAATATTAATAAAATTATTTAGATCATATTTTTTATTTTTAATATAAGATTATATTTAAATATATAATATTTTATTTAAGCAGCTGGTTATATATAACTTTTAAATAATAATAATAACATATTAGTTAATATTTATATTTATTTTTTTAATCTAAAAAATAAATCGGCAGAGGTTAGAATAGTTATTTTTAAATTTATTAAAATTAAATAAAAATTCAAAAAAATAAAAGATTTAAAATTAATTAATATAATTACTTTTATTAAAGCAGCTGTAGTATTTTTAATAATAAATATAAATTTTAAAATTTATATTAGAATATTTATTATAAAAATAGTAATCTAAATAGTTTTAATATATTTAGTTTAGACTAAGTTTCTTTTTCTAGAAATAATTTTAAGCGGTATTCATTTTTATAAATTAATAGTTTAAATTAATTTTTTTTAAATCTATTCTATCTGATAAACAAGTAGTATATCTTTTATAATAATAATATATTAAATATTAATAAATATAGCTTCGGTATTTATAATATATTAATATAGTTTATTATAATAATTATACTATTCATTAAAATATTTATTAATATATTAAATAAATTCTTCTAGGTTGTTCAGTATAGCTGGAAATTATAAAATTATTAATATTTTATTAAAACTATATTTTTGAAAAGAGAAATTATGTAATATTAAGAAGCAGACTAGTATCTAATTTTTAATTTAATTAGATAATGGAAATAATAGTTCTAGCTAGATAATTCTTTATAATTAATCTTCTAAATTTTTTACTAGCTATTAGATTAGATTATTTTTAATTTTATAGATAAGATATAGCTCGAAGAACTATAAACAGAATTAAAAATAAATAATTAATTAAAAAGATTATAGATTATGTATAAACTAATTAAAAAATAATTAGGTTATTAAAATAAAACAGATTAAATACATTAAACAGATTAAATACATTAAACAGATTAAATACATTAAACAGATTAAATACATTAAACAGATTAAATACATTAAACAGATTAAATAGATAGAACAGATAATACAGGTAGGAAAGATATATTAGATGTATAATGTAACAAAATAATAATAATTCTAAATATTTTTAAATTTAAATTAATAGTAATTTTTATTACTAATTAAATAGTTATAGTAACTTATATTAAATCCTAATATTAATTAAAATAGAAAGTTATTAAATAAATAGTTAACCTGTTTCTATATATAAAAAACTGGTTAATAAATATATATCTAATAATTTTTGAACTATAAAAATATATTAAATAATAAACTAGTAAACTAAAATATTAAAATAGCAGCTGTTCGAATTACCGGCTAATTAGTATTTATAATATTAATTTTTATTATATATTAATAATTTTAAATTTTAATAAATTAATAATAAAAAAATAACTAAACTAATATTTTATACAGTTTTTATATCTATTATATTTTTATTAATATAGTAAAGAATAAGTATAGTTTTAATTTATATATAGACTTATACTAAGTATAGTTTTAAATACTAATTTATATATAGACTTATACTAAGTATATTTTTAAATACTAATATAAATACTAACTAGTAAATTTATTTTAAATATATATTTAAAAATTATTATAACTGTTAAATTAACTATATATTTTTATAAGTAAAAACTCTAATTAGTTAAATATGATTTATTAAATATTTAAAGTATAATTTCTTTTATTAAAATATCTTTTAGATTATAAAAAGACTTACTAACTTTTAGTATTTCTTTAAAAATAATAATAAAAAAAATAATCTGTTTTATACTATATATAAGACTTCTAAATTAATTTTAAAGCCTAACCGATATTGTTTTTAGTATTATATTTATTAAAATATAATTATTTTATATATAAAAAGACTACTAACTGCTAGTTAATTTATGTACTATTTAACTATTTATTTAATTTATAGCTAACTAGCTTTCTTTAAAAACAGGTTTTTATTTATTATATCAAAATTATAAGAGTTAGAGATCTTTAAACTAATTAATAAAAAAATTAATAATAAATTTAGACTTTAGATTATATAGCAGCTGGAGACTATAATAACTACTGATTAATAATTAAAAAACTAACTAATATAATAAATATAAAAATAGATATACTTAGAGACTATTAAATACTGCTAGTTCACTATATAAAAAAAGAAATTATATAAAACTTTCATAAAAACTTTCATAAAAATTAAAATCTTAAAAAAAACAGTTAACTAGCTAAGATTTTTATTTATATATAATTTTAATACTTCTAAAGATTATTTATTTATAAGACTAGAACCTGCTGCTACTAAGCTATTAGAACTAACGTATATATATATGATATATTTAATTTAGTTTAATTTAGTCCTGATAAATTATTACTATATTTTATAAACAACAGTCTTTTATTTATAATAAAGTATGTTATTTATAATTTTAATAGATCTACTACTTTAAATATCTCTAAAAATGATATTATTATTTCTGAAAAGCCCTAATTATATTTTTTTTATTTAATTATATGTGAAGTTTTTTGCGCTGTTTATGATAAATGTAATTATTAAGATTTTATTAAGTATATAGCTAAGTTAAATAATTTTATTATTTATTAAGTCTGCAGGCTTCTAAATAATTATATTGCTAAATATTTTATCTATTTAAATGACTATTTTTATAAGTATTAATCCTATAGTTAATTATAACCGCTTTTTATATCTGTTTTACTGTTTTAAACTATAATAATAAATTTTATTATTATTATTTTTTTATTAAATAAATATAACCAGCTTCTTATTATAGTTAATAAATTTATAAAATATCTTAGTTTATTATCCAAAATATTAATCTAAATATTCTAGTAGTAGAAAATAGTTTTTAATTATATATAATCTTATAATTAGAGTATATCCTATTACTTTATATCCAACTGCAATTCTTATTTTGTATTAGAATTTTGAAAGAAATTATTTATATATACAAAATATTATTAGTTTTATTTTACTACAGCTTATTCAGAAACTAATAGTTAGTCCAAATATATAATCTAAATTATAAGAACTATAATATATTATAAAACTATCTAGAATATCTAAAATTAGATCTTTATATATTTTAGTATTATTATTATCATTTATTTTTTTTATTTGTAATTACCGGTTAGTTATCTTATTATTTTATATATAGTATGTTTCTAAAATATCTCTAATCTTTTATTAAAAGTATACTATATTTAACAAAGTATACTATATTAAGTTAAATATTCTGATATTTTTTATTGTAATCTGATTATTTTCAAAAATATTATATCTATTCCAAAAAACTCCAACGCTATCTTGAAAAATATTATATTCAAAAAATATTAAAGTTATTATTTCTTATAAACCTATTTTAAATCTTTTTTTCCGGTTTATTAAAAGATATCTATACTTATCTTTATAAAAATATCTAAAACTTTATATATTAGTTTAACACCGAAAAAATATTAAAATATATGTTTATTTATACAAAAAGATATATAATATTAATTATAAATCTATATACTTTATTTTTAGTAATAATATATATTTATATTTCTATAAAAAATATATTTCATTTATAATACCCGGCTAAACTAAGAAGAAGTTTTTATAATAGTATAAAAAATCTTTTATTATTAAAGTTGTTAGTTACTATATATATTATCTCTATTTATCTAACTTATAGTATATTTATTTTATTATATTTATAATATAACTTGAATCTGCTTTTATTAATATTAATCTATATAATTAAATTTTTTATTAAACTATCTTATATTATTAATAAATATTTCTTTAATAATAATTATTAGAAAGTATCTAAGATTTTTAATAAATATACTATCTACTATAGTTAATATTATATTCTTATTATATAATATCTTATTTACTGGCTTAAATATAAATTTATAAATAATATATAGATTTATACTTCTGATATTACTATAAGTAATTTAATCAAAGAATTTAAGAATTTTTAGTAGCTATTTTATATAATCTATTGTCTTCTTCTGTCTTATTGTTTTTTCTTTATACTTATTATATTTAATGTACTAAATATCTTTATATTTTGTTTTTCTGTTCTTCTATATTTATATTTTTTAAACATCTATATTTTGTATTTTATATTGTTATAACTTTATGTTTTTATATCTTTATATTTTTTTATATCTGGTGTTTTATACTTAGCGACTTTTATTAAAATATTTTTCTATATTTTAAATTATAATATATTCTTATTTATTAACTATATTAATTTATTTATATATATACCTCCAAGAACATTAGTCTTAAAAACCGGTGATTATAGTATTTATTAATCTTATTGATATTCTGCTGTTTGTCTAAAGCCGCTTTGCTTACTACCTCTGGCAGCTGAACTTCAGCTTAACCGATCTTCTATCTCTTTATCTTTAATAATCAACATATTTATAAGCTTCGTTGTCACTACACTTTGATCTTACTTTTGTATTATTTTTATATATATTTGTATAGAAAAGTAAAAGTTAATTAAATTCAAAAACAAAAATTCTAATACTTATAAGGCCGGAAAATCTTTTATTTTAATTTATTTAATACTTTTTTATTAAAGAAATAATCAAACTATTAAACTAACTATAATTAGATTTATTAAATATAAATAATCGGATTATTCAATAATCTAATAAAATAATATAGTTAAATTAGTCAGATAACTGGATTCTATATATAAATAAATTCGGTTATTTATAATTAATAGAAAATATAAAATTTAATAAACCCAAAATTACTAACCAAGTTTATTTATCTAATTCAGCCTAGTATAATTAATATTAAATAAATTATATAATTAGTAAATTTAATAATTAATTTTAATAAATTAGACTGTTTTCTCTATTATAAAACAAAGCAGAATTACTATTAAAATTTTTAAAATTTAATAAAACGATATTAAAACTAGTTTTTTTAAGTTTATTCATTAACTTTATATTAAGCAAGCTAAACTAATATATTATAGTTAATTTAAAAAAATTCTACTAAATCTTTTAAGCTTTATAAAACCAGTTAGTATCTACTAATTAATTAAAAAAAGATTTCATTAATTGGTATTATTATTAAAAAACTTTAATAAAGAGTTATATTAAGATTTGTATGAAATAATAAAAGTTAATATTTTCTAAAGTAATAAAACTTTAAATTAGTAAAATAAAAAATCTAATTAAAATACTTTTTGGCTTTCTTAAATTCGTTTATAAAATAATAAATATTTTTATGTTAATATAGTAATCCAAGCTTATTAAAAGTAAGAATAATCAGAAAAGAATTTCTAAATTTTTTAAACTAATATAAGAAGTGTATAACTAGAGTTGGCTAAATCTTCTAAATAAATAATTTATTAATAAATTAACCAAAATAAACTATATTATCTTTTAAGATTAGAATAACCAAAACAAACAAATTTTTAAAAGAAGAAATTAATAAACACAGATCCAAAGAAAAAGATTATATAGTTGAATATATCTATATAAAACCAAAAGAAATAATAAATATTATGATTTTTAAGACTATAAATATATAAATAAAAAATTCTAAGAACTTATATAAATATATAATCTAATTATACTTAATTACTTTTTATAAGTCTATAATAATCTATAACTTAAATATATTTATAAACAGATCCGTTAATATATTAAATAATTTTAATTATTTTAAAAACCTCCGAAAATTAATAAACTAAAGAGATTTTATCTAAATTTATTTTCTTAATATATTAGTAAACTTCCGAATTAAACAACTTATTAATAAATTTATTAAAATAATAGATATTTAATACTGCTTTTAATAGTTATATATCTAATTTATTAAAATTATTTACTAAATATAATATATTTAAAAATAATTAGATATATATTCAAAATACGTCTAATATTATTGGAAGTTATAAAATAATTATATTTAATTTTATTTATCTTAAAAAATAATATAATCTTTAAATTAGAAAATATTATTTTTATTCCTAGGTTCTACTATAATATTATATTAAAATAAAAAACCAAAAAAACAAACTAATTCTAAATAAATCTTTTTTTAAAAATAACTAATAAAATACTAGTTGTAGCGGACCGGTTAGTGGTGTTTTCGGTGACGTCGATTCTGCCCTGTCTTTCCGCCTTGGCGGCTTCTTGTATATAGGGATTCCCGCCTTGATCCATCGAAGGAACAACTAACTTAATATTATCGAATTCTACCATATTTAGACTCATCGGCTGCAACCGTCACACTAGTCTATTAGATTAAGCTAGTTTATATACTTTATTTTATTTAATAAAAATAATTAACTATATTTTCAATAATATTTAATTTAATAATCAAGTAGCTAATTAAGACTCTTTAAAAAATTCTATATAACCTCTGGAATCATAAAAAAATAGTATAATAAATCAAAGTATTTAAAAAAAAGTTCTAAAATATTTGAATTAAAAAACTTAAAAAATTTAAATTATTAATTTTAAGCTAAATCCGATTTAAAAATGTTTTATTGATTAAATTAGCTAATTAAACCAGTAGATTTTAAAATTAAAAATTAATTAAAATACTAATATAATATTCGGAAATTTGATAATAGCAATATTCTGCCATTTGTCTTGTGTCTTCATCTTTCTGACTGCCTTAGCGGTAGAACTTCCGGTTTCTCAACAGTTCCATAGATTTCTTTTTTTTATTAATAATAACAATATTAATTAATATTATAAAGTTGATTCTTGTTTATATTAATATTTATATATAATAGCATCTTTTCTGATTATCTAGATATATATTTTATGTATTTTCAAGAAATACCAGCGTATTTATTTTTTCTATATTTTATTCTGGTTGTTACAGGTACTTTATTTTAATATTATTTTTTTATACCTTATATCTGTAGATTCTGCCGGTCGCCGTATTTTTTATTTTTCAAAATTTCTTACTTTATTTTTATTTATATATTATTCATAATATCTGCTAAGTCCTACACTAGTTAAGCAGCCGAATCTATATATATATTTATTTTCACCGAATTTGTCTTTTATTATGTCTACTATTTTGGTATATACTGTTTAATTATATTTTAGACTACTTTATTCTTATTATATTAATTTTTTTATTTATTTATTTCTCTTAGTATTTTATCTTTTATTATTTTTTAATTATTTTATTTGTTTTTTATATTTTCGATGTTATATATATTATATTTATAGATTCCAAACTAATTATATTCTCGTCTCTATAGTATCTAATATTAGAACTAGTCTATTAAATTGTCTGGTCTTATAAGGATTTATTTAGTATATTTAAAAGATATTTTAATAGAGATATATTATATTATATATAAATATATTATATTTTTAATATAACTATTTTTATTCTTAAGATATTAACTATATCTACAGGCTTAGAATATTAATTAATTTATTTTTTAGAAAAAGTTTATTTATTTTTTAGTTTAAACTAATTATATTACTACTAATTAATTCTATGCAGATTAGAATTATAATTCTTATTTTTAGTATTTTTTAAATAATTCTATTAAGTCTAATAAACTGCTTGGTTAAATATACTTATATTTAATAATATATTTATTTTTTTTATATTCTCTGTTTTATATACACTGGTTAGAATATTTTTAAATATTTTTTATATTTAGAATACAGTTTTAAGAATCTCTAATTTCTAGTCTACTTACTAAGAATATTAATAATTTATCTAAGATATTCAAGATTAATTTAGAAGTATTATTATTAAAAAATTCTGTTTATATTATAAATATATTTAAACTATCTTATTCTATATTTTAAGATTTTATACTTAGAATATCTTTTTATTTATTAAATAGACCGATTTCTGAAGTATTTTTTTATTTCTTTTTATATTTTTAGTAAACTTTTTAGTTTTTATTATTTTATTTTCTAAAATATATTTTTATTTAAAATAATCCGGATTAAGTAGTCTTCAGTTCGGCTATATATATATTAATTTTAATAATGGTAATTTAATATATAAAATATTTAGTATTTATTAAGATACATAAAGCCTATTTTATATAAATAAACTGTTTATAAATTCCGGTATTTTTATACTTTATTAAATATAATCTTATAACTACTAATCCAAAATTTATAGAATTAAAATATATTAGATAAAGTTTCTAAATAAAAATTCTTTGAATATAAATTATTTGAATATGAATATTAATCTATCTTAAATATAAATATTTTATTAACTCTAATAAATACAGATATATAATTAAAAATAAGCCAATATTAGTATAATTCTATAGTATATTTTAAAATATTTTACTATACTTAAAAATAATATAAATAATTATACTTAAGATTTTTAGATTAATCTAAATAATTTATTTTTTAATAGTAATAGTAGTAGTCTTCTATCTTACGACTTTTTTAATTAAGATAATTCTGGCGACTTATTTAATAGTTTATTTAAAAAAATTTCTAACTTTTTTATTCTAATAATCCGAATATTATTTTTTATATAATATATCTAAAGAAGATGAGATCCCAGATAATTATTTTTTTTATTTTAATATATTTAATAATAATGTTATAAAGTAAATTAGTTATAATATGTATTATAAATATATATACATATTTATTTACTGTTTTATAGATATTATTAAATATTATAAATATATATACATATTTATTTACTGTTTTATAGATATTATTAAATATTATAAAAACGTTCCGCTTAAGACAAATCTTTAAATATATTTTTATAAGATAATATCAATATAATATATTATCAAATTATTTAATCTAAGAAATATTTTATATTTTAGACTATTCTTACTGACGGCTAGTTTAAAAAAATAAAAAAATAATTTAAGCTAAATATTTTTTTTAATAAATTGAATATAATATATTATAGTTTATTTAAGATTTAAACTAGTAGATATATTAGTTAATTTATTTAAAATATAATATATTATATTTAAGCAGTCTAAATAAATAATATATTTAATTAAAAAACTTATATCTAGGATTATTTCAATTTATATTTAAAAAGTAATAGATTGTAATCTACTAAAAATATAATTATAAATATTTTTCTCAAATAATTTAATTAATAGTATTATAACTAGAAAAATTAATTCTGTATTACAAAAAAATAATTCTTATGTTAATTCTTATTTTATATCCTGCGGTTAAAAATAATTTTAATTCTAAAAAGATTATTAATCCCAAAACGCTCGGAATAAAATACTTAAATAATTAGTTAAATTTATTAGAATAAAATAACGATTATATATTTTTTAATAATTTTAAAAGTCCAGCTACTAGCAATATTAGTAAAACTATCAATTATATTAATTATATTGATAAAAAAAATTAAAAATAATAATATAATTGTTTTTATTAATAATATATTTAGAATTAGAACTAATCTTAGAATATAGCTTAAAATTAAGGTTAGAGTAATTACCAGTCCTAGAATTAGTTATACTAATATTAGAATCAGTTTTAAGAATAATATAGCCAGCAGTTTTATTACTATAATAATTATAATAATTATATTAATTTAAATTATAATTATATTAGAAACTGTAATATATATATAATATTTATTAATTCTGTTTTATTCAAATTATGGAATTATTCTAATATCTAATGTTAATATAATAATTCTTAATTTAATTATATTCTCTTGTATAGGTTTGTATATACAAATAATATTATATAATATATAAAAAATACTATATATTATATCTTTTTTAACTATTAATTAGTTTTATTAAAGAACTTTCTAAAGACTCTGTTAACTTGTATAATAAATAAAATAATATTTATAATTATTCTAATAAATATATATTTTTAACATCTAATCTATTAAAGATATTAATACTAAAGATAAGATATATATTTAATTTATTAAGAATACGAAAGTTATAGAAACCCTGTTTTTTAAAATATTTATATTTAAATAAAATATTTTTTCTGTTTTTTATACTAACTATACTGTGTTTTTTTCTTTAAAAATACTTATTATAAATATATTAAAATATATAATACTAAGACTCTAGATATAATTCCAACTGTATATTATATTAAAAATAATTATATATTTAAGTCTGATTATTATATCTAAAATTTAATATCTGGATTATTTGTATATATATAATAATCTACTATCATATAAGTTTGTTTAAATAATACTTATAAATATATTTTTATATATTTAGATATAGAATACTTATTTACTATGATAAATATTAAACTAATCCAGTTAGTTAATATTTTAATAATTTTTATTGGAAATTTTTTAATATTATTAATATTAGTTTTATATACTAAGCTAAAAAGTATATTATTTTTAAAATATTGCTTTTATTATATTAATCTATTATTTATAATTTAGTCGATTATTTAAGCAGTAAATAATCTTAATTAATCTATTTTATTAACTATAATTATTAGATTTATTATTTTATTAATATTAGTCTTTATATTTAACGTCTGAAATATCTCTATATTTATATTTATTGTATTTAAAATATATTTAGTTAAAAATCTTTATTCTAACTGTTTTATTAGAATTAATATAATTAGATATAAAGATATTATTTTTAATTATAAGAATCAGGCTACTGTTATTTAAACTTAATAAAAATTTATTATCTTATATAAATTATTATTAAGATAGACTGAATTTATATATTTATATATATTTTAATTAATTATAATATCGGCATATTCTAGACTACAAGTTTTAATTAAGATTTATAAAAACAATTTTAAATCTGATTTTATTTTAAGCTTAAGTATAGTACTAGTATATTTTTAGTTATTTATTTAGATAATATTAATTGTCTTTATTAAAACTATTAATAAGACCTCCGAATCTGTTACTTTAAAATATTATATTTATATTATTATTAATAATAATAATTATATTATTATATATTATATCTGTGATAATACTGCTAAGTTAATATATTTATTTTTTATACTTTTCATTATATTTTAGTATATTTAAGAAACTGTATTTGAAAATTTATATTTTAATACTCTTAATTTAAACTACTATTTTTATATTATTAATATTTTAGTATACGCTGTAAGAATTAATAAAAACATCCTTTAAATAAACTGTCTTTAATTTTAGAAAAGTTCTATCTATTAGTTTTTTAGTATCATAATAATTCTTTAGATGTTGAGTTTCCGCTTTAAGCTAGGAATATACATCCTCAATATTCTAACTAATATGTTTTTTTAGTATATTATTTATATTATTTTTTAATCAATATAAGTTATTTATAGATATAGTATTTTATACTATACTATTTATTAATAAATAGTGAATTCTACTACTGTTTATTCTACTAGTTTTAGTATAATTAAAGTTAATTTAACTATTTTTAAATATTACTAATTAATTTGAATATTTTATAAATTTATTAGTAAATAATATTGTTATTTATATTAAGCATTTTAATATAAAGAAAACTTCAGAAAAGATATTTATATTATATAATATATAGACTCTACCTAATAGTTCAAATATCGGTATAATCTAAATTTTGAAAAATATTAAACCTATATTTTTTTAAAAAGAATAGAAAGATTATATTATTAAACTATATATATTATGTCTCTAAAACAAATTAAAATATTATTAATAAAATATTTAACTTTTTTTATACTACAGGTAAGATATTTTATATAATTAGTTATATATTTTTACTATATTTTGTTTTTATAATATAAAAAGTTACTAATAGTTAATTAAAAAGATATATTATTATTAATATCTGCGGAGTTCATAAAAAAACTAAATCTAATTTATATTTAGTTTCTATATGAGAAGATATATTATAAATAATTTATAGATATTACTATATAAATATCTTTAATCTTATGATTTATTTTTATTAATAATTTATTAAAAAAATCTTTAGTATATATCTTGCTATTGTTATATATAAGATTAAAAGATGTTTTATATAATAATTATAGATTTTATTAATTCTATTTCTTTTATATGAAAATAAATAAATACTATATTATAAAAGTGTTATATATTTATTTAGATTTCTATTAATAATCCAATTATCTGCTCTAATATATTTAATAACTATTTTAAATATTTATTTATTATATTTACTTATTTCGAGGCCTTGAACTTGAACTTTAGATTAAAAATAATCTATATAAAATTTCTGTTTATAATATTATTTAATTAATATATTAATATATTCAGTTTTTCTACGCTGGAGTCGAAAGATAAAACTATTTAAATCTTTTAATTTTTATTAAACCTTACTAAATTAAAATATTTTTCTAGTCTTACTAGTTGGCTATATTATTTTATAAATTATTATATCTAAAAAATAATATTTTTATAAAATTATAAAAGACAGCTATTAAAACTATATGGAAATAAAAATAAGAAATAGAAATATATATTAAAGACTATAATTATTAATCTGATTCCCAAACAATTATAATAATTTTATTTATTTTAAAATAAGTTTATAGATATAAAATATCTAACTTACTTCTAAACTAATAATTATTTTTGTATTAATATTAATATAAGCTATAAAAACATAGAAGTTATAATCTATTATCTAAAATCTAATTTTCTTTATAATAATTTATTCAAATTCTTCTTGTATATTATTATTTTATTTGTTATATTTTTATTTAAAATACTTACTAGTACTAAAAAAATTATTAGTTTATTAAACTTAAAATATTTTATCCTATGTGAATATTATAAAAAACTAAATATATAATTAAAGTATTTAGATTAGATATAATTATTTATACCGACTATATATTTATTATCGGAATTCTTAAATAGATTCTATTTAATACTATTTTAGTTAAATATCGAAATCTATATTTTTTACTATTCTGGAGAGTTGAATATAATAGCTAATATATTATTTTAATTATCTTAAATAAGAAATATACTTTATATTTTTTAGACATAATTTTAAGACTTTAAAAATATTTCGGTTAATATATTTATATAATTAATTAATATATATTCTATTTATACACTTAAAATTAATAATAAGTTTAAATATTATATTATAAACAGCTATATCAAAGATTCTTATATAAAAAACATATTTATTTTTAAGTTCGACCCAGATTTTTATTTTTTATATTTTAATAATAATAATTTGTTTTATATAGTTAGAAACATTACTTATAATTTCAAAACTAGTAAAACTATTATTAAGCTTAAGAATAATTATTTAAATAATATATTTTCAATATATAAACACGCTGTAGATAGTAATCTTCTTATTACAAAAAAGTATAACTATGTATTTTGTATATATTTATTTATAAAATTTTCAAAATTAATAAAGATAATAATTAATATTAAGACTATAAGAAGTATACTTTCGAGCTAGATAATCTTTTTATATACTAAAAAATATTAACTATCTAAATATATTTACAAATATCTAATATATTTAGATAATAATGATCGATACTATAAAATATATAGTTTTTTTACCGATTATTCTAATTATTTCTTTATACTATTATTCTAGACTTTTTGATATTTTTATTTTTAAATAGTTTTAATATCTACAACTTCTTACTTATTATTATTAATAAATTTACTAAATATATTAATATTCTTTCAGCTAAATCTATTTAAAAAATAAAATAATAAGATATTATATTTATTAAGTATATAAAGTCTTATAATTAAAGTATATTATACTATTTTATATTAGATTATATTTCTGAATTTATAAATACTTTTTAAAAAAATCTATTTTTTTATTTAAATATAAAATAGTTTTATTCTACTAACGCTTATCCGTAAACCAATAGTTAAAATAAAGATATAATCTAAACTGTTAAATTATATTGTACTATAAAATGGTATAAAGATATATTTTATAAATATTAATCTTCTTATCTCTTATTTTTATAATAAACTTTTTTTTAATATTATAAAAAGTATGCTATAGTGTTTTATATTTAGAATATTTTTATATTAATTCTAATATTTAATTAAAATAATCTTATATAAAACTATTTCTAATTATATTATACCTAATATTTTTATTTCTGTTTCTACTCTAGATACTATATTTTTATCTATTTTAAACAATTTATTTACATCTATAATTCTAACTAATTTTATACTAAATATTTCTATTACATTAGATATTAGAGCCGAAGATAGTTAGCCTGTCGCCTCTAAATATATTAAGATATTTATTTATTTTCATTTATAAGTCAAAATAGCTGTTTTTTCTGTATCTAATACTTAAGATATTCTATTTAAAAATATTATATTCAAAAAATGGTTTAATCGTTCTAAAAATATATTATTTAAAAAACTAATATACAAAATATCTAAAGCTTTTTCTCTTGATTTAACATTAACAAAGCTTTTAAATTTACTATTTATATATATATATACTTATATAACTATTATTATAAACTATTATTTGTTACTAAAAATAATATAGTATACTTTTATCTTTATCATAAATATATTATATTATCTGTTATAAAGAAGAAAGTATTGTTTTAGTATATTAAACTATCTTATATTCTTAAAATTATTAGTTAATATATATATTAATTAGACTTTTTTAATTTTTAGAAAATCTACCCTATTATTTTTATTACGCAGTTAGAACTAGTCTATTATATTAATAATTTTAATATTTTTCGGTTATATTTATTTTAAGCTATTTAAAACAGTCGATAAAGCTTTTTTAATAATAATAATTATTAGAAAATTAATTATATTTTAAAATTTTATATTTTTTATTACAGCCGGTATTACACGCTGGTTTTTTAATATCTTATTTATTAATATGGCTATGGTTCTAAAAACAATATATAGATTTATTCTTTTAATATTAATACTTTAGATCTTATTTAAATATTTAAATGTCGATGTTTTAAATAGTTATTATATTAATATATTTATTTTTTTTATTTCTTTTTTTTATATTTTTTATATTCTATAATATCTTTTTTCTGTATCTTGTTCTACGCCATAATATATTTTATTATTTTTTTATTTCTATATATTTATATATCTAGTATCTTAATATATTTATCTTTTATAACAATAAGAACGTCTGTCTCGAAGTATAGTATATTAATATTCTACTATTTGTCCTATATCTCTGTCTTTCTAACTGTTTTAGCAGTAGAACTTTCGGTTTCTTAACAGTTGTATAGATTTCTTTCTTTTATTAACAATATTAATATTAATCAATATTATGAAGTTAATTCTAGTCCATATCAACGTTTACAACTAAACTCTTTAAGACTATTTATTAAAACTTGATTTATTTAACACCTGGTATAAATAAAAAGAAATATATCAATTATTTTTATTATTTTTATTTACAACTTTATTTAAAGCAAGCTCTACCTTCTAAAAAATATTTTATAATTAATTATTAACATAACTATTTATATAATTAATTAATAGAAAATAATATCTAAGTAATCTTATTTAGACTAGGATTATAATCTTCATATATTATTAACTCTGTTTCTTCTATCTTATTCCTTCCGTCTTATTTCTTCTGTCTTTTTCTATTTTTTATATTCGTACTTAATACTCTATATTCTGTACTTAAAAAAGTAACTTTATATTATTATGTTATCTTAATATTTTTGTATTTTAAGAGCTTTTAGTCTAGTATATTAATAATAAATTAGTAGTATATCTAATATAATCCTAGATTTCTCTAGATATATTTTTTAAATATTAACATTTTCTTTTCTTTATCAAGCTTACATCTTACTATCATAATATAAAAATTAGAATCCTAACTATTTTATTCTTCTTTGTTTTATATATTTTCATATTTTTATTTTATAATATTGCTATTTACTTATATAAAATAATATAAGAATAACAGTATTAAAATATATAAAACTAGAATATTAAATAATAATATTTTATAATATATTAGACAGCTAATATATTTGATAGTTAAATAAAAATAAAATATATTATATAATTTATTTAATCAGAACTTTAAGATTATTTAAATTAATAGATATAGTTTTTTTATCTATTAGACTAGAATATTAAATTTTTAGTATTTAATACAGCTGTTCAAAAATTTAAATACTTTATAAGATTTTTTTTAAAAGTAATATATATATCTTGATTAATTAAACAGCTAGTATTTAATATTAATTCAAATAAACTATTTAATTATACAAGATTTAGATTACCTATCATTATGTTATTATTTTTAATAAGATCTGATCTAAATTAATTAGTATACCATTAAAGCTTCTAAAAATTATAGCTTTAAATTTTTCTATATCAAGATCTTAAATACTAGAAGATTTGATATTTTCTCTCTTTACAAATCCTCTATAAAGAATTTAATAAAATATTAAAATATTCGGTATTAAAAATATTATAATAGTTTATCTTAAAAGTATTTATAATATTTATAAAAATACTATATATTTTTACTAAATTTAAGTTATATTATTTTATAAAAGATTTTTCTCTTATTTTATTAATTATACCTAGAATAGTATCTAACAATTCTGCGTCTTTTATATTAGAGATCTTTTTTATTTATATTTCTTTTAATTATTCTTGAACTAATAATATCTATAGAGAGTCTACTATTTTTTTATTTCATAAATATTTATTTTTTATATTTTTAGACAGCAGTAAATAATCTAAAAAACAGTAATCTAAAAAGATATTTTATTAGATTTTTCTATTTATTTTTTCTTTTCTATTATTTTTATTATTTAACTTATTTATATTTTCTAATCTAATTATATCTGTATTAACTTTTATAAAAAAAGAATTCTAAGATATGAAATTAAAAACTATTAATATAAAAAATATTAATTTTATTACTATTAAAATATTAAAATTAAAACTTTCTAAAATATAAAAAATAATTGACTAGAAAATAAATAGAAAAATATATTTTAGGTATAATTACAGCTTACTAATATTATAATAAGACTAAAAAATATAAATTAATATTTTTAAAACTTTACATAAAAATATAATCAATATAAAAATTATACAAGATATAAAAAATAAAACTAATATAGAAATAAAGAAAAAAAACAATTAGTATAATATATTTATTATTAACTCTGTCTTAATATCTCAACATCTTACTTCTCCCGTCTTGCTTCTTTGACTGGCTTTTTTCTTATTTATTTCTTCCGTCTTTTTTTATTTTCTATATTTGTACTTAATATTCTATACTTTATATATAAAAAGAATAACAATTTTATATTATTATATTATTTTAATATTTTTATATCTTAAGGGCTTTTAATCTAGTATATTAATAATAAATTAATAATATGTTTAGTATAGTTCTAGGCTCTTCGAAATACATTTTTATAGAATATTAGAAATTATTTTTTTAAATATTAATATACTTTTTTTTCTTTATCGAGCTTATATTGTATTCTAATAATATAAAAACTAGAATTTTAATTATTCTATTATATGCCTCTGCATTTTTGTCTTATAATATTACTATTCTTTTTATTTAAAATAATATAAATATAAAAATACTAAGATATATAGAACTAGAATATTAAATTATAGTATTTTATAATATATTAAACAGCTAATATATTTAACAGCTGGATAGAAATATAGTATACTACATAATCTATATTATTAGAATTTTAAAATCATTTAAATTAATGGATTTAATATTCTATGTATTAAACTGGAATATTAACTACTTAGTATCTAATAAAACTATTTAAAGTATTTAAATATTTTGCAAAATTTCTTTTTATAAAAGTAGTATATATATCCTAGCTAATTAAACAGCCAGTTTTTAGTATTAATTTAAATAAATCTTTCAAATATAAAATTAAAATTAATTAGTATTATAGTATTAGAACTTCCGAGAATAATAACTACAAATATTTCTATATTAAGATTCTAAATACTAAAAAAAGATTTAATATTTTTTTATAAATTCTTTATAAAAGGATTTTAATAAGATATTAAAATATCTAAGATTATAAAAATTAAAATAAATATTAAAAATATTTATATTATTTATATAAGTTTCATATACTTCTACTAAGCCTAAGCTATATTATTTCTATAAAATATCTTTTCTTTATTTTATTAATTATAGTTAGAGTACTATCTAATAACTCTATGCTTTTTGTATTAGAAAATTCTTTTTATTTATATTTATTTATAAATTTATTTAATTACTTTCAGACTAATATCTGCAGAAAGTTTATTATCTTTTTTTGTTTATTTTTTTCTTTTAGATTTCTATTACTTAACTTATTTATATCTTTTAATTTAATTATATCTATACTAGTTTTTACAAAAATAAATTTTTAAAATATTAATATAAAAGCTGTTAATATAGAGAATAATAATATAATTATTATTAAAATAGTAAAATTAGAATGTTTAGAATATAGAAAAACAGCTCGGTAAAAAATAAATAAAATAATATAATTTAGTTTTAATCATAGCTCGCCGATATTATAGCAGAGCTAAAAAGATATAAACTAATATTTTTAGAATTTTTAATAGAACTATAATCAATATAATTAGAGAATATATAAATTATAAAAATTAAAACTAATATAAGAATAAAAGAAAAGAAAAAAATAATGAGTATAATATATTTAAGCTTTAAAATCTAATAATATTAGTTATTCTTTTTAAATATAAAAATAAACTGGTATTTTAAATAATAAGAATATATTATATATCTTAAAAATATTAATCTTTTTATTAACTGTATTAAAAATATGATTTATATATATTAAGAATCTGCAGTGTAAATAAGTATTATTAATTATTTTTAAAAAATAGCTCTTAATTAATATCTTATATTAAATAAATATAAAAGAATATATATGTATATATATTTTTCAAAAACAGAATATTTAAAAATCTTTATATTAGATGTAAGTCTAATATTATTCAAGTATTTATTCATAAATAAGCTACTACAGACTATAAATAAATAAATATATATTAAAATAAGTTTATTTAAATATTTACTTAAAATATTATATTTAATTATAAGACTTTCTATATCAATAATATCTATAATTAGTTAATATTAATATAAGTATAGTTTTATTTTAGTCTTATAGCTAGTATTAATCTATTTATATAAACTACTATAATAGTTGATTTTTTGGGCTGTTTAAAAAGTAAAATATTTTTTTAATAAAAATATTTAAATAATAAATAGAATATCTAATAAAGATATTAATATAAAAATAATAATTATTATAATAATAACTATTAAGATAATATTTTTATAATATATAGGAAGATTGCTTTAATAATATTTATTAAAATTAGAATAACTATTAGAATTATTAAGGAAACTAATATAAAAATAATTATAATAAATTAATTATAATAAATGTTTTTTAGAAGTTTTTGTATATTTCAGTATTGTTGTAATAATAGTTTTATTTTTAGAAAGTCTTCGCTTCTTAATATAAATATTAATATTAATAACTAGAATAATAATAGATATCTTTTTTAAAATAAATAAAATATATAAAATATATAAAATATATAAAATATATAAAAATAAAATAAGCTGTAAATACAGCTGCAGCAGTAGTTCTTATATTTTGAATAATTATTTTGAATAAACTATTTTTAATAAACTATTTTTAATAAACTATTTTTAATAAACTATTTTTAATAAACTATTTTTAATAAACTATTTTTAATAAACTATTTTTAATAAACTACTTTTAATAAACTATTTTTAAATTAAAATAAAAACTAAAAATACTAATATAAAAATAATAAGTAGTAGTAGTTTTAGAATTATATAAATAAAATACAGCAGATATATATTAGATCTTTATTTAAAATAATAAATAATTTTAGTTTTAGTTTTAGTTATATTTAGTTCTAATTAATCTTATTATAACTAACAAGTTTGATAATATATACTATAATTAAATTAAGAAATATAATTGTTATAAAAACCAGACTAATATCTATTATAGTAACTACTATAATAATAAGTATAGTATATAATATTATAATTATAAAAATATATAATTATATATATTTTATTTTTTTATTTTATATTAATAAATCTAATAAATTTATGGTAAGTTGTAATTGTTATTATACTTTTCTTATATTTTATAATAAAGTGTATTAATATATTCTGTATATAATAACTAAAAAAATAAAAATAAAAACTTTTTCTAAAATCTTAATACTAATAATACTAAATATATTATAGTTAATAAAGCCTAAGACTAAGACTATAAAATCATAATAAAGCTTCTGCTTGGTAATAAAAATTTAATATATTATAAAATTAAAAAATCTATAACTAGAAATATAAAAATATCGATATAATAAGATCTAAAAATATGCTACTAAAATCTTTTAATATTATATTAGTAATAAGAAAAGATATGATATTAAACTATAGAAACTTTCTTCATAATATATTTATTCTTATAAAATATAGAAAGAAAATTAATATTAATATACTTTATATATAATAAGCAGCAACTATAATGATAAATCTTAATAAAAAAACTAATTTTTAATTTATATATTTGAATATAAAATACAGCTCGATTTTTATTAATAAAATATTTATTTTAAATATAAAAAACATTCAGTTTTGTTTTATTAGCAAATATATTTATATTATAAATATTAGATTAAATATACTATTATCAAATATATTATTATTTAAATATATTTTTTAAAAATAACAACAAAGTAAAAAATATTAGTTTTTTAATTAAAATGTCTAATATTAAATATTAATATAGTTATATTACTATAAAAATATTTATTATAGATAATTCTAAATTTAAAATAAATATATTACTATAAAAATATTTATTATAGATAATTCTAAATTTAAAATAAATATATTTATAGATATTAATATAATTAGTTATGAAAATATTCTGCTTAATCATTACTGCCAGAAAATATATTTAGAAGGCTTATAATATATTAATTAATATTAAAAAATAAATTAAAAAATAAAGAAGTATATTAATTTATTTAGTTAAATATATTATAATATTAGCATATAATATAATATATATATCTGTTTATATAAAGATAGAACTATTAAAAGATATAAAGTATAAATTTAAATTTTTATTATAAAAAAGTCTTATAGTATATATATATATATATATATTTAATTTAGATTTTATTTTTATATAGATTATAAATCAAATTATATAATATAATAATAGTTAGATATACTAGATTAAAAGCAGTTTTAGATAATAAATATATTATTATATATTAAATAAATAATTATACAGCAGAACTGGCTTGCTACTTAAATTAAAACAATCTAAAATAGTTATTATATTATATAAATAAGTTAACATAAATTAATATAATTAGTTTTAATAAATATGAGTAGTAATATTCTATTTTCTTTCTAAAATTATATTCACCGAATATATATTAAAAAATAATGAGTATATACTATTGATTTTAGAAACAGTTATAATAAAAAGATTTTGATCAAAAAAATAAAGAAATTCTATTATACTACAAACAGACTTTATTATTTATAATAAAGATTTTAAAATTATTTATTATCTTGCAAAAATAATTGATAAATATAATATTTACCAAAAACGGGATAAATCTAATATTAAAATAATAAATATATCTAAAGATTAATAACTAAAAATACTAATAAAAAAGAATATATTAAGCTCTTTAAATTATATATATATTATATTAATAAGTAAAGTTGGGAAGTAATTAAAAAAATATTTAATTTTTTATATATTTAAAAGAAGATCTTTTTACAAAGACCTATATTTTAATAGTATACTCTATTTTTCTAGTCTAAAAAATAGTAATTAATCTGATTATAAATATAAAAATAATAAAAAAAATATAATAATAGATGTGCAAGAAATAAATAAAAAAGTTGTATTAGACTTTTATTAAATTTTATTATAAAATAATATTCTCTAGCTGGTAGCCTCCTGTATTTATATCATAATAATTAATATTTATAAATATTTTTATTATTAGTTTATTAAAGATATATATTATAATTATTTTATACTTGTAATATATCGGGACTAGAAAGCCTTTTATATTGTAATTATATAATTAATTAATTTAGTTTTATATATTTAAAGATAGATAGATTTTAATTTTAAAAGGTTTTAAGTATTTTACAGAGTATATATTAATAATCGAATAATTATATCAATTAATTTTAATATATATATATCAGATATTCATATTAAATATTTAGATATTTAAAATAATAAATATTAAGCTTAAGCCTATTAAGATTTTTATATTCTTTTATTTATATAGCTATCAAGCTAATAAGTTAATAGTTTTAACTTATTTATTTTAAAAAAAAGCTGGCGGTAATATATTCTCTTTTATTTTTTAATATACTATTAGCTTTAAAATATTATTCTAATTTTATAAGCTATTTAGAATATTAAATATATAGTATATTACCGGTATATAATTATTTTAAAATAAGAAAATAATATTTTTTAAAAACTTATTAAATTAAAAAGGTTAAAACTAAAAAATATATTTAAATATAATTAGTTCTATTTTTTAATAGATTTTTTATAGTTTATAAATATAATTATTAGCTAATAAAACTTAAGATATTTTATTTTAAATAAATAATCTGTAAAACTTATTATTATTCTAAAGCTATATATATATTAATAATTATATATATTAATTATATAAATATTATAAAACTTATTTAAGAAATAATATTTAATATAATAGTTTTGAAATATCTAAATCTTTATTTTATTTTATATATATTTTAATTTATATAAAAAATATTATTAATAAATATATTATAAATTAGAAAAAATATATAATTTTCTAAATATACTATTTTATTATTGAGCTAAAGATATATTATATATATTTATTTATCTTGATAATCTTCTTAAAATAGAATTAATAAGAATTTAAAAAAATATAAATATTATTTTAATTTTTTTTCTAAATATTTATGAACTGATCTATTATTATAAAACAGCAGAATATAATATTTTATTATATTATTAAATAATTTTAAAAATATATATATATATATATTTTATTAAAAAAATAATATAATATTCTATATTATTTAAATGTTATGAAATAATTCTAAGACGGCTCTTTTATATACATATATGAATAGTTTGTTTATATACTGAAAAAATATTATATTTTTTTAGATCTTAATATTTAGTCTAATTATACTAAAAATCTTAATTATATATATTCTTCTTTCCTTATAAATAATCTTTTTTATATTATATATAATAAATATAAATATTAAGATATTAATAAATATTTAATTATATTAAAAGATCTTATACTATATTAAAACTATATTATATTTAATAAATATATATATATATATATTTCTATTTTTAATATTTATATAATTATATATAAAGATATAAATCTTTTTATTTTTTAACTAATTAATTTTTAGGTATTTTATTTCATGTAATAATAATTAACTTTATTATTAGTCTGCCGGTTGTTAAATATCTACTAGTATATAAGTTTAAAAGTATTATAAATATAAATATTTTAAATAAATATAATTAATTTATAATCTTTATTAATAAGTTTATAAATAAATAAATCTAATATTTAGATATATATAATAGGTTATATATCTCTAGAAATACTAGCTAATATTATATTTTTAAAAACATGATTAAGACTTATTTTATATTTTTATATTTAATTATAATATATAATTTTTTAACAACCTTTGGTCAAAAACTTTAAAAGATTAAATATAAAATAATATTATTTAATTATATCATATTTACAGATAAATAAACAGATAGAAAGAATAAATTAAATAATTAAAATTATATTTTAATATATATATATATATATATGTATATAAAACTATTAAGCTTGTTAAATTTGATTTTTATTTTAAATTATTAATTAAATTAATAATTTTATTAATACAGCTATAAAAATAAGTTTATATAATTTTATATATAGAATATTTTTAGATAATTTATAAACATAAATTAGATATTTATTTATAAAATAATATTTTAAGCTATATTTAGATACTAATAAATATATAAATTACTAATTATATAAATAAAATATATTTATAATAAGAATTACTAACCTACAGAATTTAATATTAAAAATAAAATAGATTTAGAATTTATAAAAATTATAGTCTTCTAATTAATAGAATTAAAAATTATTAAAAATAAATTTAGTTATTAATATACTTGTTTTTTTTATATATTAAAATAGATTAAAAAACTTATCTATTATTTAAATATTTCATTAAACTAGTAAATATATTTAGTAATCTTAATAATATAGTTAAAACTGATATTTAAAATTAAAAGTCCATATAACTAATAGTGTATTTAATTATTTATAATATAAAAAAACAGAAAAACAGAAAATAAATATAAAATTAAATATATTCTTATAAATAGATTAGTACACAGTTAATTAAAAAAATAATTTTAGAATAATTAAATATTATATTTAAGTTATAAAATACAGTTCTGACAAAGATAAATAAATAAATAAGAAAAATATTAACATAATAAATCTAACTAGAAAATTTAAAATACGCTATATATAATATTTCTAATTTTTTTTATTTATTGAATTATATTAAACTATCTAATATTTGTTTATTATATTTTTATTTTATATATATATTTTCTTCTACTGAATTCTATATTCTTCTATTATATTCTTATTTTATATATATATTTTCTTCTACTGGATTCTATATTCTTCTATTATATTCTTATTTTATATATTCTTTTTTTCTATTATATTCTTATTTTTTAAGCTTTGTAATATATACTTTTACTAGTTTTATTATAAAAATATTTTATACTTCAAATATATTCTAATTCTTTTTATTTTATATATTCTAGTAAATATATTTAATATACTAGATTGTTTGTTTATTTCTAAGATTATTATATTTCCTAACAGCATGCCTCCGGTGCTATAAAAATAATATATTCTAATAGACAAAAAGAATACTTATACCAGAACTTAAAAATTTGATAATAAAAATCTGATTATATCTATTCTTAAAAAAATAATAAATAATAAGATAAAATAAATAAAATATATTGAAGCTACTTAAATCTAAAGACTCCATAGAATATTAAACTTTACTTATTAAAAAATACTTATTTTATAATATATATCTGTTTAACTAGTAGATTTATATAATATATAAGCTTTTACTAACAGCTAAAAATTTTATCTATAAAAACCTACTCCGAGTAAAAGAAATACTAATAAATAAGATTATAATAATCTACATTTACAGGCTTTAATAGTATTTAATTATATATAGAAAATATATTCTTTGCAGTAAAACTGGTTATTTTTAATAGTTATAACTTTGGTTAAACTGCAAGATATAAAAACTAATAATTTTTAAAAAATAATAATATATAAATCGAATATTATATCATACGATCTAAAGAAATTCGGAATATTGAAAATAAGATATAAATATATATAGTTATAATATACTATAATAAACTGAAGTAACTAGCAAAAACTAAATTAAATAGATCAAAATAAAATAAATATCTAATGCTTTTATAATAATATTCTTATTATAATTTATATTAATAATAAGAATAATAAAAGAATAATTCTTCTAGTTTTTTTTAAATTAAATTCTATTAAGCTGTTGATTAGTATACTGAATAATAAAATATATAAAAAATAAATATAATTAGCTATATAATACCCGACCAAAGATAGATTCTACTAATAAGAAAACGTTTATCTAATCTATTTTTAAATTATTTATTAATTATATATTATATTTTTTAATATAGATATAAACCAAGATAAACAGTTAAATCTATAGATAATAATAATATAAATAAGTCTAAAATACTAGTAAAAACTATAGATATTAGTATAATTAAAACTGGAGTTTAGCAGTTTCTTAAAACAATTATATATAAATTTTAAATATTTATATCCGAACTAAGTTAAATAATATATTTTATAAAAAAGATATTAGATTTGAATTATTTAAGCTAGAAAATAAATTTTTAATAGATATATTTAAAACTGCTAAAATAAAACGTACTATACTTTATACTATATACTAAAAAAATATTAATACTTTTAGATATAAATAAATATATAAAGTTTCCCCAGCAGAAAGCCAACGAAATTATATTTTAGAAAAATACTAGATATCAAAATCTAAATAACGAAATTTAAAATAGAATTAATAAATCTTAGAATTTAAATAGATTTATAATAAAAGAATATATTATATTAGTACTGGGATTATAAAATAGTTAAAATTAAGATTATTTCTATTATTATATTAATCAGAATTAGTTTAATATAAAAATTATTAATTAAATTTTTAATACGGACTAGAAAGACAAGAAATAATAAGATATTATTTTTTATAAATAATTAATATTTTTTTATTTTAAGTCTACCTATAGTAGTTATAATATTAGATTAAATAAATAAAATAATTATAAACTACTAAATAGTACTTTAAAAATTTATTTTATTTATTAACTTTTTTAAAAATACTATTAAAAATATTATAAATAAAAAAAATGAAAAAAACGGAATTAAAAAAAATATATGATATTACTTTTTAAAAAAATAGAAAATATTAACAGTACTAGATAAGAATAAAGCTAGTAATTTAAATAATAGGATATATACTCTTCATTAAAATAGTAATAATAATAATATTTGATACTATTTTAGTAAAGATATAAGAAAGTAATAAAAATATTACTAGAATAAGAAAACTATTTATTAATTCTACTTTTTTTATTTTATTTCTTCTGTTTTGCTTCTTCTGTTTTATTTTTTTTATTTTTTTATCTTTTATATCTATACTTAATACTTTATATTCTATGATTAGAAGAAATAACAACTTTATATTATTATATTATCTTAATATTTTTATGTCTTAAGGGCTTTCAGCCCAGCGTATTAACAACATATATTCTTGAATTAAACTAGCTAAAAAAATTAGTATTAATTTTTTTATTTATTAATCTAGATAAAATTAATTTATAGAAAGAGCTAAAACTCTAATTATTTTTAAAAAAAAAATTTATTAATTAATTTAGGTTTTTTATTTATTTAGTCTGAAATGATAAAAATAGCTATTTCTAAATAAAATACTAAATGAACAGCTTAATAAAAAATATTACATAAAATTACATAAAAAAACCTTTTATAATAGCTTTCTTAACTATTTAAAAAATCTTTTTTTATTAAAAAAATATAAATTATATATCTATATCTAAATTAGTAATCTTCCAAAAAAAGACAAGCTAGGGCCTAGAGTCCTAATTAGTTTTCTAATTAAATATAAAATTGTAAATATTTCATGAATTTAAATTCTAATTTTAAAACGTATAATATCAGTATATAATATGATATTCAATAAAAAATCTAATTATTAATAGATTTTTAAATTAAAAAATATATTAATAAATTAATAACCTACTTAATTAAAACTATTTAGATAAAATAACTAAGTATTAAACTAATTAATCAGAAGCTATTTTAATTAAATCACTTAGATATTAAGAAATTCTTTAAACTAAGATTATATAATCCAGACGAGTTATATAATCCGAAAAAATGATTCCAAAAAAAAATAAATCTTTATTATAAAATCTTATAGAATTTTTAAAGAAATTTAATTTTTAGAAATCTGTTAGTTATTGTAAATTATTAACTGCATGTCTTACCGCTAAAAGCTCTGATTAATAATGCTTTTATTAACAAAGATGTATTAAAAAATTGACTTTTTAATATTAATCTAATTAAAAATCTAGAACACTACTGCTTTAAATTATTTTATTAAAATAACTATAGTAAAAAAAACTAGTCTTACAAACAATTTAGATAATAATTAATTACATTAAAAAAATCTTTATATATTAATAGAAATGAATTTCTATTATCTTCTACTAACTAGAAAGAATTAATAAATTATTTTTATTTATTTCAGTTTATTTAGGCTTTAAACATAGAACTTAATTAATTAAATATTTTAGGCATCTGGATTATAAATTTAATATATAATATTAAAAATAAAGAAATTCTTTTACTAAAATAGATATACACCGAGAAATGTACTAATAAAAGTTATCTAACTAGTTTTAAAATATATATATAATAATAATTTATAAATATTGAATTAATTAAACATATATATTAATATACTTATAGCTAGATCTCTAAGAATTATTTTAGTTTTAATTATTATATTTAATTTAAAAATATACTAGTTAGATATAATTACTGTCTTTTTAAAGAGTTTCATTAAAAATTAATCTATATAGGTCTATTATCCGGATCAAAGAAAATAAACAGTTTATTGTTTATAAAAGGTTCTATATAAATTAAAATAATCTTTACTTTTATAATAAAAAATATTTAGAGTAAAATTTAAAGTTCCAAGACCTAGTTTTATTAAAAAGAATTAATATGTTTATATTAATAAATATTTAATTTTATTAATTTTTATAGACAGTATAATTTATATATTTTACTAATTAAATTGCAAGAAATTTAATGAATTTAAATAAGAATCAATAATATTATTTAAAATAAAGAATCTTAGTAAGTTTATATTATCTTTTAAATATTTAGATATTATATAATAACCCAAACAGGAAACTTTAGATTAAATAATTAAATTATATTAATAGAATTATTAATAAGTTTAATTTAAAATATTTTCGAAGTTCTACGTCTCTATTTTTAAAGACAAAATTAATTAAAAACCTATTTTTTAAAGTCTTAGCTAATTAAATTATAAGTTTTAATAGAAAATAAAATTAGTTTTATATTCTATAGTCTAGACTAAATCTAATATAGCTAAATTATACTAGCTGTTTATAGAATATCTAACTAATTTAAATTCTAAATATCTTAGAATAATAGAGTATCTAATCTTTTATTTAAAAAATATAAAAAATTTGGTTATTAAATATAATCTTAATTTTAAATAAATAGTTTCTTATATAACTAATAATTCTAGTTATGGTAATAATTTAAGTTATACTAGTTTAATAAAGTATTTTATTTACTTATTTAATACACAATTAATTAGTTTAGTAAAAAGAAATATTATATAATGTTTTTAATAATTAAAATAGAATTATTAGTTCTAACTATCTTAGCCAAACAATTTTCTTAGTAGAGACAAGTTTTTATATAAATAAAATTTAATTCTGAATACTGGTTTTTAATATTATATAATAATATTATATAATAATATTTAAATAACTTAAGTATTAATTAGTTTTATTTTTTCTTTTTTGACTAGTTTAAAATATATCAATATAATTAATTACTAGCCTAGATAAAAAGCTCTAAATAAGACTATTAATATTTACTAGACTTTAACTAATAAAATAAAAGCAGATAGTCTAACTAAATAATTTAATAATTAGAAATATCAGCAGTTTATTTAATAAGTTAATATAATAAATATCTAAATATTTACTTTTTTCTATTTTAGTCCTTTATTTATTTTTTTATTTATGAATATATTTACTATAAATTTAATATAAACTATTTAATTCCTTTAAAACTGTAGGACTATGTCAGACTAAAAGATTATCTAAATATAAAAGCTCTAGATTCTAGTCTTTCTCATTTAATAATCTAAATAAAAATAATTACTCTAGTCTGTTCTATTCTTTCTACTTCTGTATTCTTACTTTTATTTTTATTAAATATTTCTAATTTTCTATCAAGAAAATTAGTAAAAAAATAATTTGGCTTGAATAATCTAATATATTTTATTATTTTTTTAAATAAGTTTATTCAGTTTTGTTAATTCGATATTTATATAGTAAACTTGCTGTTCTGTTTATTTTCTGTTTATTTCATTTTTAATTCTTCTAATTTTATAATCTTTTATTATAATCTTATTTTCACCTTACCTTTATATACAATTTATATAGAAAAGTGAAAGTTAATTGAACCTTATCTGAAGAATCAAAATTTCAATAAATATATTGATTAAAAATAATTTATAAATATATTTTTGTAATATTATTTTAATACAGTTTATTTTTAGGATATTGAAATTCGAAAAGGTAATAATTACTAGACTATTTTTAAAAATTGTCATAGATAACCCCTGTAGTTATGGCGGATTATTAATAATCTACCTACGCATCCTCTGTATAATAGTCATGATATTAATAACTCAGATCTTCTTTAGTATTTAACTTCTAGGACCTTACTAAACCTTTAAAATAGTAAGAATTAGTCTTAAAATTAATAAACTGCTACTATTCTATATCTAACTAATCTTTTTTTTTTATAATTCTAATTTTTCTTCTTTAATTATCTATAGAATATAGTATATTACTGTAATTCTTATATTCCGATAGTAGTTCCGAGTCGGAAATTTTTTCTATTATTAATAGTTTATTATTTTTACTATTAGATTTTTTAGTAAAGGACCTTACTGTAGTTAAAAATATTATTAATCGGTTATAAAATTATTAGTAGTTAAAAAGACAAGTTGCCGAACTATAATAAAAAATCTAATATAATAATATCAAATTAGTACTAACTCGGCAACAGAAAACTTTCTCTTCTTTAAATAAATCTAAAATAAATATTAAAATTAAAGATATTCCGCAATTCGAACTTTTTTTTAATATTTAAAAACGCCAGGAATAGTTCTATAATTTAGATTATAATTTTTAAAAAATATTATCTAAGTTTTATAATAATTATTATAAAATTCTTAAGGCTGTAAGCTATATAAGCGCGACTTATTAGTAGAAATAATACTATTATTTTAAAAAATTACTACCAGAATAAAAGAAAAATATTAATTATTTATAGTCTGTTTTTACTAAATAAATACTCTTTTTTATTCGAAATACTGCTATTTTTAAGCCTAATATAATAAGCCAGCTAAAGCAAGCTCGGCAGCAAAATAATTAAGATTCTTATAAATTTTATATCTATTTTAATACTTTAAAATAATATTTTCTTAAAGCTACTGAAAAGAAATACAGCTATATTTTTTTTATAAAATTATTTTCTGATTTTAGTTATTATATTAAAAAATATATATACCAACTGTCTGAGGAACAAGACAAGATAATATCTTTTATTATTTATTATTAAAATCTATATATATAGAAACAAAAATATAAACAGAAATCTGACAGGTCTAATATATTATAAAAATAGTTATAATTCTATAAGAATACTTAATCTTTTAATTCTAAAACTAATTATTCTGATTTAGTCAGAAAAGTTTTATAATACTTTTTATATAATAATACTAAGTATCTTGCTAACCAATATTTTTAAAAAAAAAAATCAGCTCGAATTTAAAAACTGCAAGCTAGAAAAAGTAATATAAAAAAATAAAATAAACTAAAACCAATTTTTCTATCTCGGTTTTATATTATAAAGTAGAAACAGCTGATAAAATATCAATATTAATATAAATATCTAATATTAGGAAAATCTATACAAATATTAATAGTTATACGGCGTGCGATCTAGTTAGTATTAAATTTATATAATAATACTTTTTTTTAAAATTCTAGAAATTTTTATTATAGCTTAAAGTTATTAACTATACCTTTATTACCAGCTATAGAATATAGAATATTTCTTTAGATATTACTAATTTAAAAGAAATACGACGGTATTTTACTAGACTATATATTACTATTATTTAAAATATTTTAATCTTACTTTCTATAATTATTCTATTTAATTATAAAATTTATTTATCTTTCTAGAACAAGTAATAGTAGTTTAAATTTAATTAAATCTAGAAATTAAGTTCTTAGAAATTTACTAAGACTTGCCGAAATTATATCTATATTTATATAATTATTAAAGCCCTAGAGAAATTATGGCTTTTAAATAATAATAAGAAATTAGAATATTATTAAAATAATTTTATTTTACTAGAACTAGTCGAATTTACCGATATCTTCTTTTTTAATTAATCTAAAATTTTTTTTAAATATTATAATAAAAATTATACTATTAATCTTCTTAAAGATAAATTATTTCTGTTTAGACCTATTTATTTCTTTTTAAAAAAAGAACTTTCAGTACTTAAAGATTATATTAATAAAAATATTATTAATAGAAGAATATATTTATTTAAAAGCTCTGCAGGGGCCTCTATTCTTTTTATATTTAAAAAAAATAGAAGTTTACAGCTATATATAGATTATTATAAACTTAATAAAATTATAGTAAAAAATTAATATTTATTGTTTTTAATCTTTAAAATTCTCGACTAATTAGCTGGATATAAATACTTTAGTAAAATTAATATTTAGAACATCTATTATTATATTTATATTAAGAAAGAAAACAAATAGAAGACTATATTTTATATATATTATAATTATTTTAAATATATAGTAATACTGTTTAGCTTAATTAACGCATCTATTTTTTTTTAAAACTGTATATACTCTGTATTATATAATATTCTCGATATTGTTTATATTATATATTTAGATAATATTCTTATTTTTTTAATAATAAGATATAAATATATTAAATATATTAAGAAAGTACTAATACAACTATAAAAAGTTAATCTATATACTAAATTATCTAAATACTTCTTCTTTTAGTAATAAGTTGAATTTCTTAAATATATTATTTTTTTTATAAATATTATAATAGATTCTGACCGAATTAAAATTATTATTTTATAGCCGTTATCTGCTATTTACTATAATATTTAGATTTTTTTAGGATTTTGCAACTTCTACTGCAGATTTATTTGTAACTTTTTTTTACTAGTACTACTTTTAATAAATCTTCTGAAAAAAAGTTAAAATAGTAAGAAACCGGGAATATATTATTTATTTTTAGACAAAAAACTGGCGTTTTGCCGACTTATTAATATATTTTAAACTATTTTTTTTTTATTTTTTTAATCTAATTTAACTTATTCGGATTAAAACCGACGCCTGTAATAAAAAAATAATAGATATTTTAATCTAATCGGGACCAACAGAATAATATTATATAGTTGTTATTTAATTAAGAAAATTCTTGGGTATAGAACTTAACTAGAATACTTCGGATTAAAAACTTTTTACTATTATTTATTTTTTTAAATATTAATATTAATATCTTAATAGGGCTTAGTATTTTATTAAAATTTTATCTAACTATATAAATCTTAGATTATTTATAAATTAATCCCGGTTTAATAGACGTTAAGTATGTTAGTATATGATTTTAACTTTTTTTGATTTTATAATAAAATATTAATTAAATAAGAGTAATTCTGCTGATATTCTATCTAGACTATTTAAGCTAGTAAAAAGCTTTTATAATAATAATATTACGCGGATGCTCTATAACTAATTAATATTTATTTTAGTAGTATCTAAAATCTCGGCAGTAACTAAAATTGGAAAATCTTAGTTTAAATATAGCAAGATATTTTTATAAAAAAAACCTAGATCTAATATTTATATAATATTAAGCAGGCCTACGGGCGCTGCCGGTATAAAATTAGTTAACTAAACTATAGTTTATATAATAAATTATAAATAATCCGCCAGTATTACGGCTATAAAAAGTATAAGCAAAGCCGAAAAGATTTATAAATCTATTTATAATAATAATCTAAAAAATTTAATTAAAACTCTTCAGAATTAAGATTCTAAATTCCAGAAAAAAAAATAAATTATTTAAATATTAAAGAATTACAACGGATAGATTATTATATTTTAAAAATAAATTCTATATACTAGAGATAAAAGACCTATATTAAAAGCTACTATAGTAATATTATAATAATCTATTAGCAGGTTACTTTAGATAAAATAAAACTAAACAACTTTTTTATAAAAAGTTTTATTAGATTGGCCTCTAAAATAATATAAAAAACTATATAATAATATATCCTATCTGCCAATACTAAACCCCAGCTAGATATTAATTATATAGAGAACTCGAAAATCTACCGATTCTATTAAGACTATAGGCCGAAATTACTATAAATTTTATTACAGAACTATCCGAATTATACTACCAGGATTATTAGATAAATTCGATATTAGTAATTATCGATTATTTTATAAAAATAAACTATTTTATAGTAGTATTATATATAATTCGAGCAGAAGAACTGGCCGAATTATTTTATTAAGAAATTAAACTAAAATATAAAGCCCTTTATAATATAGTTACAAACAGAGATTTTGTATTTATAAGTTAATTTTAGTCCGATTTTTACTACTAAATTAAGATTAAAAAATAATTATCGACTGTATTTTATCTGTAAACTAATAGCTAAATAAAAAGAGCTAATTAAGTTCTTAAATATTATCTATACTACTTTATAACCGAGTATTAAAACTATTAGATAAATTTATTAAATAAAGTAGAATTTATATACAATAGTTATCCGAATATTTCTATAAAAATAATTTTTTTTAAAGTTCTAATAGATTATTTTTCTAAGTTTAGGCTTCGGATCGAGAATAATTCTATAAAAATAAAAATACTGTTAATATCAGAAAGACTAGAAAAGCTGAATACTTTATAAAAAAAACTAAAAAGAAACTGGCAAAAAATAAGTAAAAACTAATTAACTTATTATAATAGTTGTTACAGTACTCTATCTTTCAAATAAAATAATAAAATAATTTATACTTTTAAATAAAAAGATTTGGTCAAGCTATCTACTACAAATATTAAATTTAAAAAAACCTCTTAAAAATTAGTCTTAAAATTTGTAAGGCTTTTTAGAATTTTAAAAACTATAAAAAAATAAATGTTTTGTTTATATCTTTTTAATAAATATACTTAATTATATAATATCTTTTATATCGCTCTACTAAAATCTTAAAAAGTTAGAAAAAATATCCCCGAAATTTTACTAATACCAGATCTAGACGATAATAAGAAGTAGAAGATAGAGTAGATACTAAATAGCCTATATTATTAAAAAAATTAATTCTATCTAGTAAAATAGTAGAAATAGTTTTCTAAATATAATTAATAATTACCGGTAGAAAATTTAATAAATACTTAACAGAAAGTCTGTAAATTTAATAATTAGATTATAGCTTTTTATTTTATAATATATAAATTAAGATCAACACACAGTAGAAATAATAATAAAATAACTATAAAATATACACGACGTATATACAATTTATAATAAAGAAATACAAGTTTATTATATTATATATCTGTTTTATTTATATCTACGCGTATAAACTACAGCAAGAATAATATTAAGAAAAGCCCGGATTATATATATTCAGCAGGACTATTAAAACTAAAAAATAATTAAATAAAAATTATTAGTAGAGGGTATCGCCGCATAAAAAATAAATACAAAATACTAAGAAAATTATAAACTACAGATAATACTAATAAAAAAAATATTTTTAGTATTAGTAATATACTAGTTTTTATTACTATTTCCGTCGGTATAAAAATATATAATCTTGCGGATTATATTGTCCAGGCAGAAAGCAGCTATATAGTATTAAAATAAATAGCTAGTATTATTAGATAAAAAATAGAAATATTTATATAAATTTTTAATTTAAATAGTAAGAATATAATACTCCGCGATAAAACTATAATAGACAACCAGGTTTTTCTGTTAAAAAGTTAATATAATTTTTATAAATAATTAATATTATTTATAATTATAGCTTTTTTAGTAGCAGCTGCTATACCGTGTTTAATATAGTAGATCTTTTCCGTGTTAAAAAACTAAGCAGCAAGATTGGCAGTTAAAAAACTAAAAAAAATATAAAAAATAGAATTATATTTCTTTTCTATCTTTACTGTCTAAAAGAAGCTTAACTAGTAGAAAATTAGTAATAAATTACTAATATTATTTAATATTCCCGATGCCGTCTGATATATGTTTAGCTAAAGTTAAAGTTTAAAAAAAAAAAAAAAAAACTTATTAAAGTACAATTTATTTTTCGACTGGTATACTATTAATATTTTATTAACAAAACTGTATTAAAAATATATTCGGGCTTAAATTTTTTACTAGAACTATACTTATAGTTTTTTATACTAGTTTAAAAATATTTTAGATAAAAGAAGACGCTGAAAAAAAATAAAGTCTTAACTAAAAGATAATAATTTGCTGCAGAAAGTATAGTATTATAATATAAATACTACAGCTATTTATTAATATCTTAGCAATATTAAAAAAAATATAAAATATAAATATTATATATATATATTAAAATAAACGAATAAATATAGAAACGGCAGAAAAACACAAACTTTTTAATATAAAACAAACAATACTGATAATGTCGAGAATATTAAGAAAAATATATAAAAGCATGTTTGTATTATTAATATTATTATTAAAAAACCATAGTATTTCTAAAGCAGAATAGTATTGTTTATAATATATATTCCGAACGGGACTAGCCTATAATTTTCTACTATTTACTACTATATTTCTAAAAACAGTTAGCTCCCGCGCCGAAGTAGTAGTATTATATTATTATTATACTACTAAAAACAGCTGTATATAAGGGGAAGCCTAATTATTATAAATAATTCCTATAGCTATAATAAATTATTAATAATCTATCTATATATTCTCTGTATAATAGTTATAATATTAATAACTCAGACCTCCTTTAGTATTTAACTTCTGGATCTTGCTAAACCTTTAGAATAGCAAGGATTAGTCTTGAAATCAATAGACTGCTACTATTCTATATCTAACTAACCTTTTCCCTTTACAAAAATGGTTAGATTAAAGATTTTTGAAATTAATTTTATTTTAGTTCATCTACTATTTTATTAGAAGTTGACTGTATGTATTATAATTATACTAATATAAATATTAAACTAATTAACTAATTTATTTAAGATATTATATACCCCATCTGTATTATATATATAAAAGATTTCTGTAATTAAATATTTTATTTATAAAATTATATCGATATTCATTTTTTTATTATTTTAATTAAGCCGACAGAAATAGTATTTATTAGTTAATTTTTAAAAAATCTTAATAATTAATAGTAAGAATAGAAGATCTTATCTATATAACTAATAAATATAATTATAATTATAATAATTATAATAATATATTTATTGGTATGCTGGGCTGGAAGCCCTAAGATAAGAAGATGTTAAAATAATATAACAATATAAAATTGTCTTTTCTTTTATATACAAAGTATAAAGTATTAAATACAGATATAGTTAAAAGACAAAAGAAATAAATAAAAAAGAAGCCGGAAGAAATAAGATATTAAAATGAAATTAATAAGTAATTTTTTTTATACTAGTAATATTTTTATTACTTTCTTATATTTTTATCAAAATAGTATAAGATATTATTATTACTGTTTTTTTTATTATCTGAATTTTTATCTTTGCCTAGTATAATTAATATTTTATATTTTTTAAGAAGTAATATAATATATTTTTTTTATATCAGCTTTCTTTTATTTCTTGTCTGCGATGTTTTTAATAATATTTTTAAAAAATTAATAAATAAAATAAACTTTTAGAGTACTATTTAGCAGCTTATAGCTATTTTATTTATTTAACCCAGTACTATAACCACCGCAGTTAGATTTAGAATAAAAAAATATTAGTTATTTATAAAAATAATATTTTACTATTTTTTATTTTTTTAGTTTATATTAAAAATTTAATTAATGATTTTTATATTAAACTATTTCTAATTAATATAGCAGTAGAAATAGTTTTAATTTTAACTATTTTATAGTCTGAGTACTAATATAATATATTCTTTTATTATAAATTTATTTAAATTTTAAAATTTATTAATTTTGTTCTATATTTTATTATCTAGCTTCTAGTATTTAATATGTTTTTAAAATATAATTTTATTAGCTTTCTGCTGGAGTAATCTTATATATTTATTTATAGCTAAAAATATTAGTATTTTTTTAGATATAGTACAAAATATAATAAGTTTTGATTTAGTAGTCTTAGATATATCTATTTTAAATATATTTATTTAAAATTTGTTTTCTGGCTTAAATAGTCCGAGTTTAATATTTATTTTATAAAATATATTATCTAAGCTGTCGCAGCTAGATATTATCTAAGCTGTCGCAGCTAGATATATAAAATTTTTATATAATTATTTTAAAAAACTACTGGACTCCGGCTTTAATTATTTTTTTTATTTGATTAGATAATAGTATTTTAGTTATACTAATATCTGCGGTTTTTACTAATATTTCAAATTTATTTATATTAGTAGTATCTGTAGGCTTGTTTATACTGAAGGAATATAATATATAATTAATAAATAGTTTAGAAATAGATTAAATAAATTTTTTTTACTGTTAGGATCTGTGCTTAATTAAATACTATATAACTAATTATTTCTATTTTTATATATATTATTATTTAGTATACTAACTAACAGCTTAAATAGGATTTAATTTAAAAAAAAATAGAAGAACTGTTTTTTTATTCTTATTATAATTATAAATTATAATAGGATTATTATTATAAGAATATTAGATATTTATTTTATTTTAAGTTATCTAATTAGACTTTTTTAGTTATTATAATTTATAGTATTATAATCTATCATAATTATTTATATTTATATTTATTTTGGATATTTCGAATATTCTTAGATCTTATAATATAATATCCGATTTATATACTATTTTTAGAAAGACTATTAGTTTTTATATTTTATTATTTTATAAAAAATAATAATTATTATAAACAGCCGGTTTTATTATAAAAAATATATTCTTTATATATAATTAGATACTATTAGAGCCTATAAGTATAATTTATTATAATTTTATTTATTAATATTTTTTCTACTTGGAGTAGGTTTTTACAAATAAAATCTATATTATATTTAATTTATTCAGCTGCTGGTAAAGGTTTGTATATTATATAAATAAACTAATCAGACAGATATATATTATAGAATAGCTATTTTTTAAGAATTAGATTTTAGTATCTTATTATTAAAGGGTTTTGGGTCTAAGTAGCTTAAATATATTCTATTTACTTTATTTTATTATTTTTTATTTTTTTAAAAATAGATATAACTAGATTTTTATTACCGAGCTTTTAAGTTCTGGAGTAGATATTTTTTTATTTACTATAGTATATTATTTTTATAGCGCCGGGAGCGTATCATTTAAAAATATAATAGTTTTAAAAATAAATAAAAAGTCTGATATATTGAATAATAGAATATATTAGAATAGAAAGAATTAGGATATATTCGGAGTATAAAATATCTTAATAAAAAATAGCAAAAGTATATATAGTAAAGCTTGGAAGATAAGAATATAATAAAAAAGAAAAAAATATAAATAGAAGAGTATAGGACTTAGTAGAAAGAAAGAAAATAAAAAGAAAAAGAATAAAAAAAAAGAAAATAAAGAAAAAGAGAATAGAAAGAAAAAAAGTATAAATAAAAGAATATTAAATAGTTAGTATAATTCGGTGAATAGAAAAAAATAGTTAGAATATTAAATATAGTATAATTTAATAAATAAGAAGTAGCTGGGGGTGTTAAATATAACTTATCTTAAATTTTCTAATTAGATCTACTATATTAATATTTTTCTTATTTATTTATTTATTTTCTTTACAACTATATTTTATAAATTAAATAAAATATTTAATTATTTTAAAAATATTTTTTTTAGTCGACTACGTATTAGTTTGTTTATAAAAATATATTTAATTTTATATTTATATTCTGTTTTTTTATTTTTTTATATTATAAGTAGTTAAATATATTATTAGTTATATAGATTTTTGATTTTAAACACCAATTCTAGCTGTATTATTAAGATTACTAAATATATTTATTAATTTAATAGAATATTAAGATAATAAGCAAGTCTTTTAATCTTTTTTAGAACATAAAATAAATTAGTATATTAATAACTAAATTTATTCTTAATAATTTTTATTTTGCTAATTAGAAGGTTATAGTCTTTATAAAATTTAAAATATATTTTATTTATATAGCTACAAACTTATATATTTTTTTAGTATTTAAGTATAGTTTAAAATATTATTCTGTAAACAAATATTTAGTCTATATTTATAAATTACCTAAAAATATTTTATATATAAGATTATACGGGCTTGCTTTTATAGCTAAACTAATAAAACTATTAATCTAATTAATAGTTTAAGATAGAAATTATATTAAATAAATTTAGTAATCTTATATATATATATATATTAAAATAAAATTTTAACTATTTAACTTATTTTTTCTATCTGTTTGTCTGTCTGTAGATAATATATAATAAAAGAATATTATTTTATATTTAGTTTTTTAAATATTCCGAATTAAAAGTTGCTAAAAAATCGGGTGTTATAGTTAGATATAAAGATATAAAATAAGTTTTAATTATATTTTTAAAAATATAATACTAGTTAATATTTTTCAAGAAATAGAGACTATTATATATATTTAGATATTAGATTTATTTGTTTTATAAACTTATCGACAAAAATTATAAGCTGATTATATTTATTTAGAATATTTATATTTATAGTATTTTTAAATTTATATATTAGCAGATATTTAACAGCCGGTAGGCTAATAATAAAGTTAATTATTATTATATAAAATAAAATAGCTAATAAAATAATTAGTTAAAAAATATTAAAAAATTTATATTTTTATATAATTATATAGTTATTTAGAATAATAATATATATATTTAACAAGTATAGCACGGTTTTAATCTAGTATAAAATCTTCTAATATAGTAAAATATTTATTAGTTTTTTAATATCTATAATTATTATATATTATACAGAAAAGCTGTTTTATAAGATAATAAAATATATATAATTAGAATTTTTAGTATATTTTACCCGCAGGACTTATTATATTTTTAAATATATAAAGCAGGCTGTTTTTAAATATATATAAAAAAATATCTTAGGATTATTTTATAGTATTTAAATAATACGGGATATTGTAACATCTTTTAAATAAACTATATAAATATATATTTTAAAAATTTTTAATAATAAAATCAATAAAATATTATATTCTACTGTTTTATAATAATATATCGGTTGGTTAATATTAAAACAAAATAACATAATATTTTTTTATATAATTACTAATTCTGCTTCGAAAAGATCATCGAGGTCAAAAAGTATGTATAATATATTTTTAACTAAAAGATAAAATAGTATATTTATAAAACTATTTATTTTCTTTTAATCTATAGTATATTTATAAGTAATATTTTTATATCAACTAAAATATATAATTATAATAAAGATTTAAATACTCTAAAATTATTATATTCAATATTATTTTTAGGCGAGTCTAATAGTATTCATATAATTTATATAAACTATTATTAATATATATATAGTTTTAAAGTAATATTTTATTTTTTAAATTATTTAACAAAAATAGAATACTTCGAGCTCTGTTAGCTTACAAATATATTTATAAACTATAAAGAATCTATTAAGAGATAGAACTAGTTTTATTTAAATATATAAAAATAATTTTAACAGATTATATAACTTATTTTGATTAATATAATATAAAATAATATTATATTTCTTATATAAGATATTTAGATTAATATACAATTAATATTTAGATTAAAAATATACTAGTATTTTATTTATATTTCTATTAAACTATATTTATAGATTATTAAATATAGTAAGCTTATTAAATATTAGGATTTATATAGTATTATTAAAGTATATTTTTTAGCTTTAATTTTTTTAGCTTAGCAAGTTTTTAAAAATATTATTTTTTTATTTTAAAGTAGCTATATACAGATAGTATATTATAATATTAAAATAGTACTTTAAAGCTGACAGTATATTAAAAAATAGAAGAAATTATATTACTATTGGTTTTTTTTAAAAAGTAGATAAACTAAAATTATTAATTTATTAGCTTAGTAGCTGTATAAATAAAAAAACTATAAAAACTTTAGTAGACGTAAGCTTGATATTTATTATTTTAAAATATTTAAATATTTAATATAAATATATAATATATATATTAAGACCGACTGATATAATTACTAGATTATTAATATATACTTTATAAAATATTTAAAATTTCTTAAAATTAAGATTTATCTATTTCTGGATATATAGAACTAAATTAATAAATCTTATAATTATAATTATAATATAAAAGACTTTCTGGCTCCGATATATTATAACTATAAGATAATTATAATATATATATTTAATGAGCATTTAATAAAAGTATTTATGAATATTAATTATTATAATATAAATATAGCTGGCTACTAGCTGGATAATACTATTTTATAATGAAATTAAATAAAAGTTTAAAATAATTTTTTTATTTATTTTTTATAGATCTATTATTATATATTTTTTTACTATTTTTATATTTATAATCGGATTAATTACTGTTTTTTTAGATTATAAAAATATAATATACTATTAAAGTATGGTTTTTAGCAAAAAATATTTTATTCTAATGTTCGGAACTACTTGATGCAGTAGACACGCTGGTTAGACAAGACAAGTAAAATAGTTAAAAACAGTCTTCTATTAATTTTAAAACTAATTCTTAAGAAATCTTTTTCTTTCAAAAATCTCAGAACAATATATTATATAAAAAAAAGTAAATAATATAATAATATAAATATTTAAATTAAAAATCTAATAAATCTATATTAAGCCCGAAGCGGGCTGCTATAATAGTAGATATAAACTATTATAATAATAAATATTATATAATAATTATACTTCTCCGCCAAGCTAGATTATTTAGTATAATAATATAATTATAAATAACTTTATTATTTATTCTAATTAGATATTTCTGCTAGTAGTATTTTTTAAATAGTAAAGTTCGGTACTATAATAGTAGAAGAATTATTTAATAAACTATATATTATATAAATAAATAATTCTAGAATAATAAATAAAATATATATTTTATTAATAATCTAATTAAAATCCGACGTAAAATATATATATAAATAAAAAAGATTAATATATTTTGATTTATTTTTATATTTTAACTTTTTATTAAATTTTTTTTTATTTTTTTTCTTATTGTTTTCGCTCTTATTTTTATTATTTATTTAGTATTTAGTTGTTGATTTATTTTTTTAAAACTTTTATTTTTATTATTTTTTAATATAATATTAATAATTATTTACTGTTATTTAGCCGACATACATATTATATCTAAAATCTTTTTTTATTCATATTATTTAAGAACTAGTATCAAAAAATTTAATATTATTAATATAAAAAATTTTGTATCTGGCTGTATTTTTAATATTATAATATTTATAATATACAAGTAATATTCTAATAGAAATTAGATTTATTATTAAATATATTTTAACAGCTTTTTAGTAGATTTATTAAATTAATAAAAACTAGACTTTGATTAATATATTAAAAAATATTTTAAAATTTTTATAAATTTTAAACTAAAGTTAAAAGTTTTTTATTAACTATACTATCTTTAATAAGAATCTGAATTAAAATCTAATATTTTATATTTAGATCAATTATTTAATTTTAGCTTTTATTATTAGTTTTAAAACAGCTAAGTTAGTCTACTATTATAAATATAAATTAACTAGTATTAATAAATTTAAAATTACTATATATTTCTTTATTAATTTTTTATTAATTTATAAACTAATTTATTAGTTTAATTTAATTTTTTATTATTTTTTTATTATAGGCTATTATTTTATTATAAATAATCCGACTATACTTTGCTTAATATCCAGAAATAATAAGTTTCTTTTATTAACTAAGGTTGAGTGGATATTTTTCAAGAAGATTTACTATAAAATATATATTATATATAATAATAAGATTTTTTTCTAGAATTTCTATATTTAGAAGATAAAGCAGTTCTAATATTATATTATTTATTTTTTATAAGAATAGTACTAATTAGCCAGATTAGTCTAATAGTTTTTTAAGAAAAATCCAGCTTGTTTATAGAGATTTTTTATTTTAATTATATATTTTAATATTAATTTTTAGATATATCTAATATAATAATTTAATATAGATTCGATTATTTTTTTTATATTTAGAAATAAGATATTTTTTATTATTCTAATTTCTATTTTAATTTTTTATAGTTTTAAATAGCTTACTGAATATTATCTATAAATTCTTTCGGGATTTGTTTATTATATTTATTTAGCTAGTTTATTTATTTAATTAGAAAATACTGCTTATTATTAAAAATGATTTTAAACTTTTTTTTTTCTAAATCTAAAAAATAGAGTTGGTCTTATATATCTATATTAGATTTTTATTATTCTAATAATAATATATATGAAATATTATAGATTCGACTGTAGTAATCAAATAAAAAAATTTAATATATCTATTTTTTTATAACTGTTAGAATCTTTAGAAATTTAATATATTAAAAAGCTAGCTTCTAAAATAAAATCTTAATTTTTAAATTCTTAATAGATAGTTTTATAAGATCTTTTTTTTAAAAGTTATTAGCTAGTACTTTTTATTATAATATTTTCTTTTTATTTTATTATTTTTTTATTAGTAGTTTTATAGATTTTTTTATAATACAGCTAGTTTACTAATTTAATTTTTAGTTATAAAAATCTTTTTTTAAAAAGTACCGATCTCGGTATAAAAGTAAAAGTCCGATAAATAATCTAAAAAAATCTTAAAAAAAATTAATGAGTAGTTAAATTTAGAGTATTATTATAAATAAATCAAATAGAAAATAATAAAATAGATTAATTTAGTTAATCTTTATTAATAAAATATTAAAGATATTATTTAAAAGTCTAATTTATTTTTTTAGTTTAATTATTAATCTAGAGTCGAAACACTGTCAAAAGAAATTTAATCTAAATATAATAAATAATTTAAAACTAAAATTTACTAATAAAAAAAATCTTTATACAAACTATATTCTGAGATAATTTAAACTAAAGTTTAATCTTTTTATAAAAAAGTTCAACAAGTTCTGAAGCAGTTATAATATATAAAATAAATAAAAATTAATACTACTTTATAAATCTATTAATAATAATAAAAATTAAATCTAAAATATTATTGTTTATTATAATATAAGGCAGATTTATAATAAAATTTATAAATAATTTAATAAAAAATTAGTTAGCAATCGGCAATAATTCAAGCTTATTATATAATTTATATTTAATAAATATAGTTTTTTAATATATAAAATACTTTCTGATATAAATAATTATATTTTTATAAAAACCTATCTAATAGAACTTTTTTTTAAAAAAAGTTTTTATTTTTAATTATCTAAAATAATCTACTAGCTAATTATTATAATAAAGACTTAATAAATATTACTAAAAATTTTCTTCTATAGAAATATATAAGTAGTATTTATATATAATAAGATTATTCTTATTAAATTTCTAATATTTAGATTTAGAATTATTTTTTAAAATAGTAAGTTTTTCATAATATATTTTTATATCTTTATTTTAAATTTTTTCGATTAACGAATATAATTTCTTATCAATTTTAAAATAAAATAAATCTTTATTTTTATATACTTAGAATATTATTAATATATTAATATATTTATTATAGAACAAGCTTATTTTAACAGCTTTAAAATATAATAAGTTTTTATATTTATATATTTATAATACTGCTAATATATTAATATATAAATTATAAAATATTATTATTTTAATAGTCTAGTCAACTATTTTTATACCGGTTTAATTATATTTAAAATTTAATAAATTTAATACATATTAGTAGATATAGAATTTAGGGCTTTTTTATAAAAATATTTTATTATATTTCAACTAAACCTTTTTAGAGACTAGCTGTAATTTTATAAAATATTTACTAGTTATTTAATATTATATTAACTTTAGAATCTTCGAATTAAACATAATTTTCAAGTTTTTTTTATTTTTAATAAGAATTAATAGAATTATATCTACTAAACTAATATTAAATAATAAAATTATAACTATTAAAAAATATATATTACTAAATCTAACAGCTGTTCAGCTTCGGCTGCTTTATAAAAATCTAAAGATTTTAATAATTTAAAAAAACTTTAATAGTATATAATAGTTTTTTAAGATATTAATATTAATATTTAAATAAATAAATAATATTAAAAAGCTTTTAATCTAGAATTAAAGAATAAGTTTTAATATTATTAAACTTTTTTTATTAAAATATAATAGAATAGTATATTTTATAATTATCTGGCTAGAATAATATTTCTATTAAATTTTATTAAGAAGTATCTGTTTCTACCAGGATTTTTTATTTAAAAATTAAAATATTTTAATAAAAATATAGTCTTAAAATTATAAAAAAATTATTAGAATACTATTATTTTTTTACTAGTTAATATTATTCTTCTAGACTTTTTTCCATTCTTACTATTTTTTAAAAGAAGGATTAGTAGCAATATAATTAAAAAATAATTCTTAATAAAATACTAATAAAAATTATAGAATTTTAAGAATATTTAGATCTTATAGTATATAATTAGTATCAGCTATATAAAAATATTAGATATTTATTAAAAATCTATTAATATACTATATAAAAATATAATATATTCTAAAAGTTTAATATAATTTTAGTAAAAAGTATATTTTAATAGTTTAATATAGAAATCTGCTTTTTATAAGTATTCTAATATTTAATATAAATAAAAAGTATAAGAAGGGCGGTTTTTTAAGAAAATAAAAATATTATTTAAATAAATAATATAGGAAACGTCTAATATATTAAAAAAATTTAAATAAATATAGTTTTAAAATATAGCCGGAGCGTTGTTTAATTAAAAAATATAATTAGATATTTAAAATATTTATAATAAATTTAAAAAACTATTTTTTATTTATTTTTCTGTTTAATATAAATTTAGTAATATATATTTCAAATATTTAGTTTTAAGAAATATTTAGCTTCTGTAATTTCATTTAAAATTTTTAAAATTAAAAATAAAAAATAGTAATATTTAACTAAAGTTTTTATTAAGTTTTTTATAATCTATAGATAATCGGAGATTTTTATTTTTTTTTAATATAAAAAAAATAAAAGCTTTTATAGAACTTTTAAAAAATTAAATTTATTTTAACTAAAAATATTTTTATTAATATAATAACAGAAGGATTAAAGCTTAATTTAAAATAAAAAATAAATAGATTTATATAGTAGAATTTTATTATTTTTTAAATTAATAATATAGTCCGAAGGTCTATAAAAAAAGTTATTAAAAATAACTAAAAAGAATATATTTATAAAATCTTAAAGCTTAAAAAATAATATAATTTTATTAGATTTAATTTATAAGTAATTTAAGAAGATTTTATTTTCTAATAATTAGATATTTTCTAAAAGTTTTATTATAATATAAATATAAACAAGATTTCAGTAAGCTTTTATAAATTTATAAAAAAATAAAATTTTTAATATTTAGATTTTATACTACTACTGTCGATTTTATATAAATAAATAAATATATAGATTTTTTAAAATAATTATTAAAAATAAAATAAAACTTTTGGAAAGATCTGGATTATAATTAATAGTTATATAATATTTTATAAATAATTATATAATTTTTCTTAAATTTGTAATAGTAATAAGAATTTTTTATATATTATAAATAATTATAATAAAATAATTAAATATAGTAACTAGTAGAACTGTAAGATAGACTATATTTAAACAAAATTATTAAATAAATTAATAGTTAATAAAATTAATTTTAATATATAAGTTTAAGTCTGTATAGATTTCGAGTATATTTTTAAAGTAAATAAATATATTAAAATAAATAATAGTTTCTATTTTAGACTAGTTTATTAAAAATATAAAAACTTCTTTAACTATTATTTTTTTTATTAATTTTAGTTTAATTCTAGTTTTATTTTTATAAAAATATTAGTTAGCTAAATAATATCTACTATTATATTTATAATAATAAAAAACTTTTTTTTTCTAAGTTCTTTTATTTCGAAGAAATTTTAATAAAAAAACTTATTATTAGACTATAAGAGTCCGGATTTTCTATAAATCTTATTTAAATAATATTTTTTACTTTTTTAGATCTTGTTTTTTCTTTCGGTTTAATATATTTTAATAATAAATAATAATAAATACTATTTTTTTTCGGAAGTCCGGTAGTTTTAGTATATATTTATAAATATATTAATTAAATTCTAATATCAGCTTTAAAAAAAAGATTAATATATATTTATTATTTTATTTATATTTAAAATAATATTTTAAGATATTTAAATAAGAATAAAACTTTTTTAGATTCTAATTAATTTACTAATAGATCTATTTAAGCTGTTTTATAATATTAGATTATAAAATAACTATATTTTAAAAAAAAAGATTTATTAGATAAAATAATTTTATAATTTTTTTGTATTTCGGCGGTTTTCCAGAAATTTTTTATTAATATATTAATACTATTTTTGCTAATAAATAGAGTCTAAATAACTAAATATAGTTAGAATTTTTTAATTTTTCATTTAATATTCTTAAAAAGCTTTTTTAAAAATATATTATAAATTATAAATTTATTTTGTTTTCTATTGTAAACTGAACCAAAAAAAATAAAGACTTTTTTAAATTTAAATTTTTTTTATATTTAAAAGATAAGGTTAAACTGGTACAGTATTATTATAATTTCATTAAGAATTTAATAATTTTATATTTTATTTGTAATATAGAAACTTATTTTTTTAATTATTTTAATTATTTTAATTATTTTAATTAGTAAATAGTAGTTTATACTTCTTAAATATCTATCTAAATTAGATAATATAACTTAGAAATAAATAAAGTATCTTATAGTAATTCTAACAAAAGTTTATTAGATAATATATTACTTTTTTGGATAACTAAAAGTAAGAAGAATTAGAAATTATTAGAAACTACTTAATGTAGTAAATATACTGATTAGATAAAATAAGTAAAATAGTTAAAAATAGTCTTATATTAATTTTAAAACTAATTTTTAAGAAATCTTCTTCTCTAAAAAATCCTAGAATAATATATTATATAAAAAAAAGAAATAAATAATATAATAATATAAGTATTCGGATTAAAAGTCCAACAAATCTGTATCGACCCTAAGGTAGGCTGCTATAGTAGTAGATATAGACTGCTGTATCAGTAGGTATTGTATAACAATTTTTATAATTATTTATTTAAATTATATAAATAAATAAATATTTAATTCTAAAACTATAAAAAGTATAAATGATTTTAAATATTATTTTTAAATCTTTATATTCTGTATATACTAAACTAAAACTATTATGAATAAAACTTTTTATATTATTAGCTATAATACTATTTTTATTAAGTTTATAAATAAAAATAATAATCTAATTAATATATTTAATATTGTTTATTACTAGTTTATTTTAACTTTTTTGAATAATATTCTATTATATAAATAACTCGCTTGCTTAAATATTTGATTATATATAATAATAAAAGAATATATTTTTTATTGAAAATAATAAATAAATTACTTTTATATTATTATAAATAAAAAATAATATTTTATAAATATTATTAATATTATAAGCTCTAAGATTCTATATAGTGAAAATAATTATAATATTTTAATTTATTTATTTCTTATTAATTTACTAATAATATCATCAAGAAGTTAGTTATTTTATTAATTTTAATATATTTAGTATATTATTGTACAGTTTATACCTTCGAATATATAATTTCTTAAAATATATTCTTAGTTTAAATATTAAAAAAAGTGTTTTACCGGTATTTTATAAAATATATTTATATAAAAAAATTAAATATTTTTAATATTATATACTGAACTATATAATTTTAGATTTTAAATTAAAAATCTTATATATATTAATATTTATAGTGTACTGTTTATATATAATTAGACTAGTATTTATTATTTTATTATTTTTATGTATTATACTTTTTATTATTATTAAGACTTTTTTTTAAAAACTGTAGTAAGATTTATAACAAATTTATTATTATATAAAACTATTTTAAATATTAATTAAACATTAATATTAAATATATTTATAATAATAATATATTAGGATATTAACTATTTATAACTTACTACTGAAAATAGAATATTATTTAAAATCGAGCTTTGTATTATTATTTTAATCTTAATTTAATGATTAAAATGGAAAATAGATATTTTATTAGATTTTATTTTTTTATTATAGCTAATAATTAACTATTTTATTATTTTTAGAACTATATTATTCTTACTATAAATTATATTCAGAACCAGTTTATATATAATTTTATTAAGAAAATATTATATAAAACTTTATATAATATATAATCTAAGATTATTTATTGAAAAACTTTTAGCTGCTGCTGCTTATATCTTATTTTTAAAAAAGCTTATAATAAATTAAAGAATTATATATAAAAAACTATTTTATAAGCTACTTTAAATTAACTTCTAAAATATATAATATTACGATCTGTTAAATTATATATATATATAATATTATTTTAATAAAAAACTAATTTATTAGATATTTATAATAACCTTTTTATATAATTTTAATTTTATATACAGCGGTACTTTCAACTTAAAAAACTATTTAAAAAAATATGTATTATTAGGTTTTATTTAATATATTTTTTTAATACTAGAGGCTGGTATAGATAAAAGTTTTTAATATTTTAATTTTAAACCAAAATATTTATTAGCAACTTGGATTCTAACTGGCTCGTTAAATATAAATAAACTAGAATATTATTTTTATTAAACATTATAAATAATATTATAGATAATATACTATCCGATACTTTTAATATACTGTTTTTTATTATTAAGAATAATAATATTAATAATAATCTGGATCTTTATATTAATATTTTATTTAATTTTTTAATTATTAATTATTTTATTTATATTTTGTTTTTTAATATCACAGCTACGCGGCTGACTATAGATTTGTTTTTAAATTATAAAAAGTTTTTTATTATAGAAAAATTAATATTACAAAATATTAGTTATATTTCTATCAGGTATACTAATATTATAATTTATATTAAAATCTTTAAATAATATAATACTATTTACTATAAAATATACTAATAGATTAAATAAAATATTTTTTATATTATTTTATATTTGTCTAAATTCTAACTTCTGCTTTTTAAATAAGTATAAAAAATTAAATATAATAGTATATATAAAATCTATTTTATTTTTAAAAGATTCTGCTAATATACCGGTAAGAATTATTAAATAAATAAGATTTTTATTACTATTATAAAAATATTAATTTTAAGATTTTTATTATTTTTATTATTATATTTAATCAGATATTATATAGTCTTAATATTATTATAGTTTTTTTAATATGAAATTATATAAATGAATATATATTGAACTGCCGGAGAACTTTTAAAAGAATAGTATATATAATATATTTATTAAATTATTATATAAATTAAAGTAAATATTATAAAAATAATATATCATATTTTATAATTTTTTTATTATAAATATTTTTAAGTATCTTTATATTAAATATTTTATATTTATTTACAAAACTTTTTATATATTTATTTATATTAATAATATTTTATTTTTAGTATTAAATATTTTTATAATTAATATCTTTAAAAATCTGCTGAATACTTTTATTAAGTTTATTAAAAAAATCTTTATATATTTTTTTAATATTAATATTATAAAAACTAATAATAGTATATATCTCTTATAGAAATTATATATTAAAAAATATTTAAAATATTTTAGTATATAAATATATTTAAAACTTTTTTTATATTATTTAATTATATAAATTCTTTGTTTAAATATATAAAAACTGTTTAGCCGGAAAATATTAAATTATATCAAAAATATAATAATATTTTAATATAAATTATATTTAATATATATTCTAATATTATATATATAATTAGTAAGTTATTATTTTTTGTAATTAATTTTAATAAATTTTATATTTAAATAGTAGATTTTATTTAATATTATTTTATAGATTTATTAAACTATTATTTTTTTTATAAATATAAAACTTTTAATTTTATTCGCTATTATAATATTAATTAAACCGGTTCTCATATTTTTAATATTATATTTATTTTTAGTTATATTTTTAGCTTACTAACAGACCTGTTTTCCAAAATATAAAAAAATAAACTGTTATTATACTGTTTTTTATTAGAAATAAATATATTATTTAAGCTGTTCTAATCTAAAAGATTTTTAGTTTTAATTTTTATTTACTAAATTAAATATTTAATATTTTAAAACTATATTTATATTAATAATTAAGTTTATTATAATTTATTAATGACCAATATATTATTATTCTAGCTAAAAAGTCTAAATTTTATATAAGAACTAAATATATTCTATTAAATAATATTCTATATAGTATAAAATATAATCCAAGAGTATTAAATTTATTTAGATTAATATAATAAATTAAGCAACCGACAGTTTTATTAAATCTTTTAAATATTTTATTTATTTTTATTTTATTAAATAGCTTAGTATAGTAGATTTTATCTAATATGCTTATATCTATATTTTATCCATTTCTTATTTTAGAAATATAAACAGCCTTATATTTTTTATACATAATTTAGTAGCGATCTTCTTCTTTATGAAAAGTATAATAGATATCTAGAATTATATAATCTTAGATCTTATTATTTTTTAGAAAACCAGTTATATAGCTATAGTTATTTTAATTAATCTACATATGCTTCCTCTCGGAGGAAAGCATAAAGAAAGATGGATTTTAGCTATTTAAGTATCTATTTAAACTACCGGCTAAGGCCGTAAACTGTCGAGCTAATAAAAGACCAGATATTCTATATACCTTCTCAGCTTACTATAAGATCTAAGTATTTTAAAGCTATTTAAACTATATAAAATATTATAATAAAAAAACAGATTATTTTCTTAGTATTCAAATACTAGAGTAGTTATATAAAATAGAATTAATAAATACTACTAATAAAATAATTATAGAAAATATAAATAATTTTTAATATAATAATATTATTAAAATTAAAAAATAATATAAATAATATTTAAATTATTCATTTAAAATAAATATTTAAATAATATAAAGTTTGCTGTAGAAAGCAGCTCAATAAAACTATTTATAAATTCTTTATTAATATATTAAAAACTATTTTATTAGTCTAATATATATTTTTTATACAAAATAATCTAATATTAATTTATTATATTAACTTGGGAACTATAGGCGTATAAATAAGATTAATTATATTATTAAATTTATATATATAATTATCTTTTTATTTATAAATAAATCTAGTTTTATAATAGATTTATATAAAAGATAGTCTTATAAAATATTTTATAAAATATTATATATTTAGATAATATGAATAAAATTATTAAAACTATCTATTTATATATAAACTATAATATTAAAAATCTTATATATATAATAATCTAAGCTTCTATAAACTTTATATTATTATTATTTATATATAAAATATTAATATAAATTTTAAATTATTTACTAAAGTCTTAGATATATATATTATTAGATATAAAACTTTTAAAATTATACAAAATATATTTAATAATATTCTTATTAATTAACTACAAAGAGGTTATTTAATATTAAAATTATTTATATAATATACTTAATATTGATATATATCTTTATTATTAATTAAGTTGATTTTTTAGTATTTTTTATATTAGTTTAAGTTAATAAAATTAAGATCTTTATACTATAATTCATAAATTCCTTTTATATAATAATTAATTATATCATAGTTTAGAAGAGGTTTGTTGATATAGACCTATTAATTAATAATTATTATTTTAATTTTATAATCTTAATATATAAAACTATGTAAAAACTATACTAATTTACTAAAATATTTTAATTATATAGTTTTTTTAAACTTATATAATACAGCTTTAATTTCTGTTATACTAAATATAATAAAGAAAGATTATTTATATATAAAAATAAAATTATGTTTTAACAGCTTAAATCTAAGTATATATAATATTTGATTAATTATTTTATTTTTAAAAAATACTACTTGCCGGAAATTATATAATATTTCTTAAAGATTAAATCTTACTAAATAATTTATAGAAATCTATTAATTAATATATATATATATATAAACTAGTTCTTTAATTTAATATTAAAATATATTATAATAATATTATACTAAATATATTATAATTATAAAAGTATAATAATAGTAATCATAAGCTTTAAAATAATATTATTCTAAATTAAAGTATAATTATTTTTCAAACTAAAATTAAATTATTAGCAGTTTTTATAAATTATTACATATATTTTTTTTATTAATTATTTTACTTAGTTTTTATTATTTTTCGCTAATTTATGATTAAAAAGAGACTTTAGTAATATTATATATTTTTAAAATTAAAATTTTATTAATATATATCAAAGGTATATTATATAATTAAAATATATTCTTGAAACCAGACTATTTATATAATATATTCTTATTTAAATAATCTAACATCTAAAATAATTTAACTTTATAGTTCTTATAAAAATAGTATCTAATTTTAGATTTAACATTAATTATTTATATATTTTTAAAATAATAAATACTATTAGCTAAAGATTCTAATTAATTCATAAACTCAAATCTATAAATATTATATATTATAGGATTTTAGTAGCTATATCAGCTGCTGTTTATTATAATTTTTAAAATATTTTTAATATTATTATTTAATATAATATTAATAAGATATTAATATTATATAATTTTATATTTATTATAAATATATATAATAACTCCGTCTGTAGATTTTCTAATAATATAATGATAATATATTTTACAAAATTATAAAACTTTTTTTCCCATATAGTTTTAGAATATTTTTTTATATTTATAATTATATTTATTATAAATATATTATTAATTGTATTAGTTTTTAGTCTTATAATATCTTTTAAATATTTTCTAAGAGTTATTATTTAACTTAAATATATAAGGGTATTATATATAAACAGTTAATATATTAGTTTTAATATTAGAATATATTCATATTAGATTATATAGTTAAATCTATAAATTAGCATTATCTATTATTATCGAAGTATATACTGCGATATTTATTTATAATAATATTAGATAATAATAATTTATAATATTAAGATTATTATCATTTATTTATAAGTATAATAAAATCACTTATTATCTAGAAACTAGTATTAATTCTTATATTTATTTTCTCCTGTATATAATAAAAGCAGACACAATTCTTATTTAAAAGACCAACCAGATTTTTTTATTTAAAGCATATTATTTTAATATTTAATATTATTAATAATATTTTCGAATAAACTTTTTATATTAAAACTTAAAGAGTATTTATCTTATTTATAATTTAAAATAATTTTTTTGTTATTTTTTTACAGATCTTAAAAAGCATTTATAATAGTTTATCTAATGATTATGTATATTAAACATTTTAAAAAATAAAAAGAAAACAGAATCTAAGCTTAAACTTATTTATCAACTAATAACTTAGTTATATTTAATAAATCTATTTACTGTTTATATATAATTAGCTATATTAATATTAGATTATTATTATTTTTTAACAGTTTATTTTAAACGGGTTCTTAATTTTCTAGCAGTAAGAAAAAACTCATTAAAAAATATATAAAAATATTTTTAATATTATTATTATACTTAATATTATACTTATTATTATATATATTATTTAAGAAATTTAATATTATTGAAATATATAATTTTTCCGGTTTTTTACTTATAAATATAGAATATTTAATTATAATTATTTTTATAATTAATAAAATAACCGATTTATATTTATAGTTTAAGTTTATATTTTTCAATATATTAAAAATTACCTAGATGAATTAAAATATAGATTTTATAACTATATATATAAAGATATTTAATTAATATAATATTAGACTTAATATCAAAATAATTATATTATTTTAAAATAAATAATATTTTTTGTTTAAAAAAATAAATAATCAATAATATATACTATCATTTTAACTATCTCTAGCTAAAAATATTCCGATAATCTAATATTAATTAGTATCATTCTAATTATTTAATTTTTTCAGTAAAAAGTTATTATTTATTTTGTAAATAATATAAAGTATATAATATTTTTAATTTTAAATTATTTTTTAAATTTTATAAACTTTTAACTATTATTAAATATTATTTAGTAATATACCAGCTTGTAGTATTTTTATATTATTTATCAAATATAATTAATATATTATTAGTTTTATTTTTAAAACTATTTAATAGGCAGATCTTTATATAGCTAGTAAATAAATTAATAGAAATTCAATAATATTTTTTATCATTGATATCTACTAGTTTTAAATATTATATAATATAATTTTAAATATTTTATAGATTATGCTTTTTAATTATTACCTTTCATAATAGGTTTTCATATATTTTTTTTCAAGTCTTATACTTAAATTCCGGCGTGCCGACTATTTTATTATTAACATTTATTATTCTAATAATCAATTTTAGCTTGTTTATATAGTTTGAATAATAATATAAAAAATATAAATTAATAATAATAAAGTTAAAATATATAACAAGTTTATTATTATTATATATTTTAATAATAAATATTTTACTGTTTTATATATATTTAATAATATAATTAATGTTAAGACTGTTAATCTTTTAGCTTTTAATATATTAAATAATATTATAATTATTAAATATTTTTTCGGCTGATAGTAGGCTATATAAAATATTAAAATTATATTTTAATTATATAATTAATTTAATAATGTTACTGTTTCTAATATTAAAATATAATTTATTTTTTTTATTTTTTTTATTTTTTTTATTTTTTTTAGTTTTATTATAGCTACTAGAAAAGTTAATATATTAATACAAGCCTTGGTGATCCTCGCTTCGCTCGGATTGCTAAAGGGTGGGCTGCCTCGCAGGCTTCCTCGCAGGGCCGTTCGCAGGGCCGATGGCAGGGCCGTTCGCAGGGTGGTTGGCAGGGTGGTTTGCAGGAAGGTTTGTGGGCTAGGGCTATTATAATAGGACTATATAATCACATGACTGCTTAATCTGCATATATGGTATACTATGCTAACTGTGGGAGAGATATGGGCCTGTTTATTTCATAAAAAAACAATATAAAATAATTAAAAAAATCAGAAAAATTTTGAAAACAACTGTAAAAGACCGGGAATAACTTTTTATAGTATAAGAATTCTTTTATAATCTATTTAATTTTAAAAAAAAACGGCCGCGAGATTAGCCTGCTATTTAATTTTGTAAGCAAAACCGTTTTTTCGAAATAACTTTCTTAATAAGGCCTAGTATATTCTAAAGATAGGTCAGAAAATCTGGTAAATACTTAGATTCATACTTCTGAAACACAGTTTTGAAAATATTAAGATTTGGCTGAGTTATTAGTTTTTAAAGTTTAAATCTGAAAAAACTGTATTTTCGTATGGTATATAAGATTTATTTTTTAATTTTTAATAATATTTTTAAAATATATTATTAAATTAAAAAACTTAATATTATTATAAAAACTCTTATTATCTCTATTAATATTATTCTTATATATAATTATTTAGAATAAGAAATTATTTTTTAAATAGTATAAAAAAAGTAGTAATATAAATATTAATTTTATAACTAAAAACCCGGGCATCTAAATATTTATATTAAAATATATTAATAAATTATAACAGCTTTATATACTATAAAAACTTTATAATTAAAAAACTTATAATTATAGCTTATTTTTTAAGTATTTTTTTTATAAATAATTTTATAAATAATAATAAAAATCTTGTTTATATATTTAAAAGTTTCAAAACTTAATTTAAATAATTTTTAAGTATATTTTTTGATAATAGGTTCATAAACTATCTATTAATTAAAATTAATTCTTATTTTTATATACTAAAGTATTTCTTACCTAAAGCTAACTATAGGAAAATTATATTAATAAAATATTTATATAATAAAATAAAGACTTATTTTAATAGTATATATTTAAATATTTTATTTTTATGTATTTATAAAAAGTATTAATAAAACTAATAAAAAGTTTAAAAACTTATTAAAAAAGACTTCATATCTTTTTCAATAACAAGTATAATATTATCTAGTATTTTTATTTTTAGTTTTCTAGTTTTTTGTATTTAGTATATATAAAAAAATTTTAGTTATTAATCAGCTGGCTGTAGTACTCTTTTAATATATATAAGAATCTAAGAATTAGAAGAACTAAAAAAGATATTATAAATAGTATAAATTTAATAGATATAAAGTCTTTTAATAAAATATTAATAAAGTTAATACTTCTAAAAAAGAAAATATAATAAATAAAAAAGAACTTATAAGCTAAGAAAAGTATAAAAAAATAGATTTTAGCTATTTAAGTATCTATCTAAACTACCGGCTAAGACAGTAAGCTGCCCAGCTAATAGAAGACCAGGCACTCTATAAACCTCTAGATTATAAGAGATAGGTTATGTTTTTATATTTTTATAGTAATTTTATATTTTATTTAATTTCTTATTATTCTAAATCATTTTATAAATATTTTTATTTCTAGTACTAGATATATATTTATATCTTTTTATTTTTATATTAATTTACTGATTAAAAAATTATTAGTTTATATAATACCGACTATATCTTTAATCCTAAGAAAGGTATAGGATTATTAATATATAATTATGTTATTAATACTGATTTTTTTGTTCAGACTGTTAATAAGTTTTTGTTTTTAATAACAATTAATTATTATTTAAGAATTAGAATATGAAGTAGTAATAAGTAAATTATTATAAATAAAATAGAATAGTATATCACTAAACTTAGTTATTTAAATTTTTATATTTTATAATCTTTTTTACAGCTATTATTAGTATATTACTAATAGTTTATATACTGCAGAAATTCTTACTATAGCCTGTTCTAAATATACTAAATATACTGTCTATAGAACTACTCTAATTAATATCTCTAAATATCAAGATATTTTATTCTTATCTACTTCTATATATAAGTCTAAAGCTAAATATCTGTTTAAGTCTGGCTTTAAACTATCAACCGAACATATGTTTCCACCAAGAATAAAATATACTAATAAAAATATAATCTTTATTTTTTATAATAGTATAATTATTTACTAAAATAGTTATATAATCTTTCTAGTATTATTAGTTATATTTCATAATATATAGGCTAATTCTAATAGCTCTAATATTAATATAGTTAATATTTCTAAATACTAATGAATATAAACTTTTCTTTAAAAATAGTTAGTAAGAATATACTACTGTTTAAAAATCTTATATCTATTAACTTTTTAAATAAGATTATAAAAATTAAACAATTTTATTTTTATTTTTTTAATAAGATAGTATATACTATTATATATATATTATTTATATATTCTGTATTTATGATAAGAAGGAAATAAATAATTAAATAAAAAATTATTTTATTATTAATTTATATACTACTAATTATAAAGTTTAGTCTGATTTTTATTTTATATTGATATAAAAGATATTTTATATATAATCAAGAAATATAAGTATATTGCTATTATTAATATCAGTTAATTCTTTTATAATAGTTTATTTTTATGTAAGATTGAAACCGTCTTTGTGGTGGACTTTGTGGTTGTTAATATTCTGCTGTATATTACTGTCTAATAAATATTCTTTGGTAGTTTTAATCTTCTAAACTTTCTTTTTTCTTAGTAATATTAATTATATTAATCTTTAATATATTCATTAGCACTATATTATCTGGTAGTATATCTATAGCTATAAACAGTCTATAGTATTATCTCTAAAAATATATTATTCTTTATTTTCTTATATTTTTATTTTATTAATTATAGGTTTCTCCGCGTTAATTTCTACAGTTTTTAAATCTTATATCATAAAGCCTTTTTAGTTATATTTCTATATTCTACTATTTATTTCTATATTCGTCTGTATAAATTATCTACTCTATTTTATTATAGTTTTATATTCTAATTTATTTATTCTAATCTATATATACATTGTTTTTATCAAATTAATATTTAATTTTTTTATGATTTCAATCTCTGTATTAATTAATATTCTGATTATTTTTTTTATATTTTTACTATTTATATACGTCATTTTATTATATATCTTCAATTCTATATTATAATCGAAAATTCTATTAATTCAGAATAGTTAAATATATTTGTTTGGTAGTTTATTTATATATTTATCTAACTATTTATTATTTAGTAGTATAGATATTATCTGTGTAGTAGAATAGACAATTTTATTAATAAGTAGATTGTTACTAAGAACAAAGAACCAGAGATTCGGCTAACCAAAGTTCTGCCGCTGGAGGCGGTAATAAAAACAGTATTCGAACAAAACAACAAAATTTTAGTATACTTAATATTTACTATAGATACTACTCTTTAAGGCTAATATTCTCGGAAGTCATATATATTAGATAAATTTATATAGTTGATAAATGAAAATATATTATAATCTCAAATATATGAAGATACTTTAACAAAAAACACAAGATACAAAACACCGGGTATAAAAAATATAAAGATATAAGAACATAATTTTATAAAGTTATTATCACAGATGACCCTTGATATTCTAGTTGGCTATCGATAAGTTACTATTATCTTTTCTATATAATAGTTATAATATTAATAACTCTAATATTTCTTATATACTTAATTCTCTTTTTTGACTAGAGTGACTATAAGAAAGTAAAAATTAGTTCTAAATTTATTAAACTATTATTATTCTATATTTTAACTAATCTTTTTTTTATAATTCTAATTTTTTTTCTTTGGTTATTTATAAAATATAGTATACTATTTTAATATTTATATTATAATAGGAACTCGGAGTTAAAAGTTTTTCTGTTTCTAAGAAATCTGTTATACAATACCTAGCGCTACAGCAGCCCATACCTACCACTATGGCAGCCCGCTTCGGGGTTGATACGGATTCGTCGGGCTTTCAATCCGGATGCCTATATTATTATATTGCTTACCCCTTCTTTTTGTATGATATATTGTTCTAAAATCCTTTAGAGAAGAAGATTGCTCAAGAATTAGTCTTAAAATTAATAGAAGACTGTTTTTAACTATCTTGCTTGCCTTGCCTAACCAGCATGTCTACTGCGTCAAGTAGTTCCTAACAAAATCTTTACTTTTAGTATTTTAGATTTTTTTCTAACAAATCTTACTGCGGTTAAAAATACTATTAACTATTTATAAAACTATTAGTATCTATAATATTAAGGTATTTAATTATAAAAGAAGTTTAATAAAATAATATTAAATTAATATTAAATTATTAATAGAAATCTTCTGTTGACCCAACATCTCTCTGTCTTGATATTTTACTTTTTCTTCTATTTTACTTCTTCTGTATTTGTTTCTTTTATCTTTTTTTTATATTTATACTTAATATTATATACTTGGTACGTAGTTTCAAGAATAATAACTTTATATTATTATATTACTTTAATATTTTCTTGTTTTAGGACTTCCAGCCCAGTATATTAATAGATTAGTAGTATATCTAGTATAATCCTAGATTTTTTTAGATATATTTTTTTAGAATATTAAAGCTTATGTTTTTAAATATTAATATTCTTCTTTTTTTTTCTACCGAGCTTATATTTTCTTCTAATTATATAAAAACCGAGATTCTAACTATTCGTTTTTACTTATATCTGCATATTTTTATTTTATAATATTATTATTTTTTATATAAGATAATACAGATATAGATATGTTAAGATATATAAAACTAAAATATTGACTTATAATATTTTATAATATATTAAACAGCTAATATATTTAACAGCTAGAGAAAGATATAATATACGATATAATTTATATTATTAAAATTTTAAAATTATTTAATTTAGTAGATATAAGTTTTTATTTATTAGACTAAAATATTAACTGTTTAGTACTTAATAAAACTATTTAAAAATTTAAATGTTTTATAAATTCTTTTTATAGAAGTAGTATATATATCTTAATTGGTTAAACAGCCGGTTTTTAATATTAATTTAAATAAATCTTTTAAATAGATACTATTTAAATATATAAGATTAAATTCAACTAGTATTATATTATTCTAACTTTTAAAAATTATAACTGCAGATATTTTTATATTAAAATCTTAAAAATTCAAAAACTTAATATTCTCATTCTCTTTTTTTATAAACTTTTTATAAAAAGATTGTAATAAAATATTAAAATATCCGGTTCTGTAGACACCCAGACAGTTAATTTTAAAAATATTTATATTATTTAAATATTATATACTTTTACTAAGCCTAAGCTATTCTATTTTTATAAAATCTTTTTTCTCTATTCGACTATTTACAGCTATAATATCTTTTAGTTTTAGTTTCTTTTAGTAGTTTTTTTTTCGGCAGCTTTTTCTTCTATAATTCTTTTTTATATTTTCTTTTTTAACTATTTTTAAACTAAAAATATTTATAGAAAGTCTATTATCTTTTTTTTATTTAATAAATATTTATTTTTTATACGGTCAGAGTAATAAACAGTCTAAAAAATAATAATTTAAAAAAGTATTTCTTTTTATTTTTTATTAGATCTTTTTGTTTACTTTTTCTCTTTTATCTTTTTGTTATTTCATTTTTTTATATCTTTTAATCTAATTATATTTATACCGGCTTTTATAAGTATTGAATCTTAATATATTAATATAAAAGCTGCTGATATAAAAAATATTAATATAATTATTATTAAAATATTAAGATATGAATTTCTTAAAATATAGAAGAATAGTCTAAAAAAATAAATAGAATAATATAATTTAGTTTGAACGATAATTCGCCGATATTATAATAAAGCTAAAAAATGTAAAGTAATATTTTTAAGACTTTAAATAAAAATATAATTAATATAATTAAAAGAAATACATAAAATATAAGAAATAAAACTAATATAAAAGTAAAGAAAATAAAAAGAAATAATTAGTATAATATATTCAGGCTTTAAAATCTGATAATATTAGTTATTCTTTTAATATAAAAATAAACTAGTATTTTAAATAATAAAAATATATTATATATTTTAAGAATATTAATCTTTTAATTAATTATATTAAAAAGATAGTTTATATATATTAAGACCCTGCGGTATAAATAAATAATATTAATTATTACTAAAATATAGTTTTTAATTAGTATTTTATATTCAATAAATATAATATATATATATATATATATATCTTTAAAAAATGAAATACTCGAAGATCTTTATATTAGATTTAAATCTAATATTAATTGAGTGTTTACTTGTTTATAAACTATTATAAATTATAAATAAATAAATATATATTGAAAAAAGTCTATTTAAATATTTATTTTAAATATTATATATAATTATAAATTTTTTATATTAGTAATATTTATAACTAGTTAATATTAATATAAATATATTTTTATTTTAATCTTATAACTAGTATTAATTTATTTATATAAATTATTATAAGAATCGAATTTTTTCTCCGCCTAAATAATAAGATATTTTTAAATAAAAATAATTGAATAATAAATAGAATATCTAGTAAAAATATTAAAAGAAAAATAATAATCATTATAATAATAACTAGTAAAAAGATAATATTTTAATAATATATATTAGAACTGTTTTGATAACGTTTATTAAAACTAGAATAATTATTAGAGCTACTAAAAGAATTAATATAAAAATAACTATAATAATTATAATGATTATTTTTTAAAGACTTTTATACATTCTAGTATAATTATAACTAGTATAATAATAATTTTATTTCTAGAAAGTTTTAGCTTATTAATATAAATATAAATACTAATAACTAAAATAATAATAAATTTTTTTTTAAAATAAATGAAACATGTGAGATTAAAATAATCTGTAAATCTAATTATAATAGTAGTTTTTATATCTTGAATAGCTGCTTCTAGCAGACTATTCTTAAACGAAAATAAAAACTAAAAATACTAATATAAAAAATAATAAATAATAGTAGTTTTAAAATTATATAAATAAACTACAGCAGGTATATCAGACTTTTATTTAAAATAATAATTAATTTTAATCTGAGTTTTAATTATATTTAGTTTTAACTAATCTTATTATATTTAACAAGTTCGATAACATATATTATAACTATAATAAAATATATAACTATTATAAATATTAAACTAATATTTATCATAGTAACTATTATGATAATAAATATAATAAATAATATTATAATTATAATAATAAAATAATTATATATATTTTACTTCTTTATTTTATGATAATGAACCTAATAAATTTATAGCAATTTATAATTATTATTATATTATTTTTATATTTTATAAGAAGCTGTATCAGTATATCTTATATATAATAATACAAAATATAAAAATAAAAGATCTTTTTATAATCTTAATATTAATAATATTAAATATACTATAATTAGTAAAGCCTATGGAGACATAATAAAACCTTTATTTAATAATATAAAAGTGTAAGATATCATAAAATTAAAAGACCTGTAATTAGAAATATAAATATATCAATATAATAATATCTAGAAATATACTACTAAAGTCTTTTAATAATAAAAATATACTACTAATATCTTCAGATATTATACTATTTATAAGAAAGAATACTATATTAAAATATATTAAGTTTTCTAATAAGATATTTATCTCTACTAGATATAAAAGAAATATTAATATTAATATATTCTATATATAACAAGCTGTTATTATAATAATAAGTTTTAATAGAAAACTAACTTTCAAGTAATATATCTAGATATAAAATATAATTTAATTCTAATTAATAAAATCTTTATTTGAAGTATTAAAAATATTAAGTTTTATTTTATTAATAGAAATATTTATATTATAAATATTAGCTTTAAATATATTATAAGTAAATATATTATTCTTTAAATATATTTTTTGAAAATAATAATAAAATAAAAATATATTAATTTTTTAGTTAAATATGTTTTATTAAATATTAATATAGTTATATTACTATAAAAATATTTATTATAAATAAATTTAAGGTTAAAATAGATATATTTATAAATAATAATATAATCGGCTATAAAAATATTCTATTTAATTATTATTATTAGAAAGTATATTTGAAAAACTATAAAAAATATTCTAATTAATATTAAAATATAAACTAAAAAATAAATAAATATATTAGTTTATTTAGCTAAGTATATTATAATACTAATATATAATATAATATATATATTTATTTAAATAAAAATAAAACTACTAGAACATATAAATTATATATTTAAAGTTTTATTATAAAAAGATCTTACAGTTTATATATATTTAGTTAATTTAAATTTTATTTTTATATATACTATTAATTAAATTTTAAATAATATAATAGTAGTTAGATACACCAGATTAAAAGTAGTTTTAAATAATAAATATATTATTATATTCTAAATAAAGAATTATATAACAGAATTAGCTTACTATTTAAATAAATATAATCTAAAATAATTATTATCTTACATAAATAAGTTAAAATATATCAAGTCAATTAGTTTTAACAAACGCTAGTAGTAATATTTTATTTATTTTCTGATAAAAATATATATTGAATATATATTCAAGAATAATTAGTATATGCTGCGAATCTTAAAAATAGTTATAATAAAAGATTTAAATTATAAAAAGACTAATTTTTTTAAATAAAAAAAATAAAATAAAAGACTTCAAAATACTATTAATATTAAAACAGTAGATATAAAAATAGTAAAACTAGTATTAAAAGATTTATAGAATATACAATAAAAAATTAAAAATAACTAAAAACTATAAGTTTTTATATTTAATATTGGAAAATACTATATTATTACTAATAGGCTAAGTTATATATAAAACAAATTCTAAAAGTATTTATTATCTTACAAAAATAATTAATAAATATAATATATAAATGAAACCAGATAAATCTAATACTAAGATAATAAATATATTTAAAAACTAATAACTAAAAATATTAATAAAAAAAGATACTAAAAAATTTAAGCTATATATATGAAATATTAAGAAATAAAATTAAAGAATTATTAATAAAATTTTTAATTTTTTATATATTTAGAATAAAATATTTTTTATTAAAAGTTATATTTTAACTATATATTCTATTTTTATAGTTCTAAAAATAATAATTAATCTAATTATAAGTATAAAAATAGTAGAAAAATATATAATAATAGATTTATCAAAAATAAATGAAAAAGCTATATTAGATTTTTATTTAATTTTATTATAAAATAATTTTATTCAGCTAGTAGCTGAATATATATATGTTATTATAATAAATATTTATAACTATTCTTATTAATAATTTATAAAATATGTATATTATAATTATTTTATTATTATAATATATCAGAACCACAAAATCTTTAATACTATAATTATAAGATTTATTAATTTAGTTTTATATATTTAGAAATAAATAAATCTTAATTTTAGGAAACTTTAAGTATTTTATAATATATATATTAATAATCTAATAATTATATTAGTCGGTTTTAATATATATATTAAACATTTATATTAAATATTCAGATATTTTGAAATAATAAATATTAAGTTTATATCTACTAAAATCTTTATAGCTTTTCTATTCATATAACTTTTAAATTAATAATTTTAATCTATCTATTTTAAAAAAAAGAAAGTAGTAATATAAATCTTTTTATTTTTTAATATACTATTAGTTTTTAAATATCATTTTAGTATTATAAATTATTTATAATATTAAATACTATAGTATACTATTTATATATAATTATTTTAAAATAGAAAAATAATATTTTTGAAACCCTACTAAGCTAGAAAACTAAAATTAAAAAATATATTCTAATAATATTATATAAATTTTAATATTTAATAAATTTACCGCATTTACTAATCTGTAAATAAAGCTTAATAAAAACATAAATAAAATGTTTTGTATATTTTTAATTTAAATATTAATTATATATTAATCTAGATACTTTATATAAGAAATATAATACTATTTTTAATTACATTAATTAAAATAAGTTATATAAACTGTTTAAACTATTTTTATATACTTAAATATAATTAGTCTTATTTTCTAACAGATTTCTTACAGCTTATAAATGTAATTATTAGTTAATAAAACTTAATATATTCGATTTTATTTGAATAATATAAAAAAGTAATATTTAAAGCTATATATATACTAATAATAATATATATTATTTTATTTATATATTTTAGTTTATATAAGAATATTACTTATAAACATATTATAAATTAAAAAAATAAATAGTTTTATAAATATACTATTTTATTTTTTAGCTAAAAATATATTATATATATTTCTTAATCTTAATAATCTTTTTAAAATAGAATTAGTAGTTATATAAAAAAATATTATATTGTTTTATTTAAATATTAACTAATTAAAATCCTATTGTAAAACAGCAGCATATAATATTTTATTGATTTTAGTATTAAAAAGCTTTAAAATATATATTTATATAATTTATTTAAAAAATATGAAAGTATTTTATATTATCTAAATACTATAGAATGATCCTAAAATAATCTCTTTATATGAATTTAAAAAGAGCCTGTTTTATATATTTAAAAATATAATAGATTTCATAAATAAAATATACTAAGAATTTTAGTTATATATATCTTACTGTTTTATAAAACAGTTTTATTATATAATATATAATAAGTATAAGTATTAAAAAATAAATAAATATCTTACTATATTAAAAAGCTTTATACTATACTGAATCAATACTATATTTAATAAATATATATATTATTTTTTTAAATATTTATATAACTATATATAAAAGTATAAACTTTTTAATATTTTTGAACTAATTATTTATTAATTATTTTATTTTATATAATTATAATTAAATTTATTGTTAGTCTGCCGGCTATTAAATATACTAATATATAAATTTAACAATATTATAAATATAAATATTTTTAATAAATATAATTAGCTTATATTTTTTATCAATAAGTTTATAAAGTAAATAGATATAATATTTAGATATATATAATAATTTATATTTTTTTAAAAATACTAGCTAGTATTATATTTTTATATTTAATTATAATATCTGATTTCTGAGCAACTTTCAGTTTATAATATTTGAAAAATTAAATATAAGATAATATTATTTTATTATAATTATCAACAGACAGACAAATAAATAGAAAAAATAAATTAAATAGTTAAAATTATATTTTAATATATATATAAAATTATTAAACTTGCTAGATATAATTTTTATTTTAAATTATTAGTTAAGTATAATTTTATAAACAAACTATTTTTAAATGATTTATATATATAAATTAGATATTTATTTACTAATTAATACTTTAAGCTATATTTAAATACTAAAAAATATAAAAATTTATAATTATATAAATAAAGTATATTTATAATAAAAATTATTAGTTTATAAAATTTAATATTAGAAATAAAATATATTCTAGATCTTATAAAGACTATAGTCTTTTAATTAGGAGAAAAGATTATTAACAATAAATTTAATTATTAATATACCGGTGTATTTTATATTTTAAAATAGATTAAAAAACTTATTTATTATTTAAATATTTTATTAAACTAATAAAAATATCTAGTAATTTTAATAATACAGCTAGAATTAATATTTAAAACTAAAAATCTATATAATTAATAATATATTTAGCTGTGTATAATATAAAAAAATAAAAAATTAAAGAATAAGTATAAGATTAAAAATATTTATATAAATATACTAGTATATAATTAGTCGAAAAGAAATAGTTCTAAAATAATTAAATATTTTATTTAATTTATAAAATATAGTTTTAAAAAATAGGTAAATAAATAAGAAAAATATCGATATAACAGATCTAATCAGAAACTTTAAAATAAATTATATTTAATATTTTAACTATCCCTTTTCATTTATTAATATTCTCATTATCTATTCTACTCTAATCATCTTTTTTTATTTATTAAATTATATTCAACTGTTTAGTATTCTTCTATTATATTCTTATTTTGTATATATTCTTTTTCTATTATATTTTTATTTTTAAGTTTTTATAATATATTTATTATATTTTTATTTCGTACATTCTCTTCTTCTTTATTAAGTTCTATATTTTTATTATATTTTTATTTTTTAAGCTTTATAATATATTTTAATTTTTTTGTTTTATATACTCTTAATATATTTATTTTATATTCTATCTTTTAATATGTAATATACCAGACTTTTTATTTATTTCTAAGATTATTATATTTCTTAATAGTAAATTCCCGGTGTTATAAAAATAATATATTCTAATAAATAAAAAAAAGTATTTACACCGGAACTTAAAAATAGAATAATAAGAACTTAGATATATCTACTTTCAAAAGAATAAAAAATAATAAAATGTAGTAAACAAAATATAATCAAATTATTTAAATCTAAAAATCACTAGTAATAAGATACTAAAATCTGATGTTTAAAAATAATTATTTTATAATATATATCTACTTAATTAGGTTATTTATATAATATATAAATTCTTATTAGCAGTTTAATAAGCTAAATATAATAAAACTTTTTTTATAAAAACCTATTTTAAATAAAAAAATATTAATAAATAAAATTATAGTAATCTGTACTTGCAAACTTTAATAATATTAATTATATATAAAAAATATATTTTTTATAATAAAATTAGCTATATTTAATAATTATAACTTCTAGTGGTACAGTAAAATATAAAAATTAATAATCTTTTTTAAAAATAATATATAAATCAGATATTATATTATAAGACCTAAAAAAATCTAAAATATTTAAAATAAAATATTAATATATATAATTATACCAGACTATAATATTATAAACTATAATAATTAAAAAAAACTAAGTTGAATAAATTAAAATAAAATAGATGTCTAGTATTTTTATAATAATAATCTTATTATAATTTATACTTATAATAAAAATAATAAAAAATAGTTTTTTAGTTTTTTTAAATTAAATTTCATTTAAACTATTGGTTAATATACTAAATAATAATATATATAAAAATAAAAATGATTTGGTATGTAATATCCGACTAAATATAAATTCTAATAACAAAAAGAAATTCTATTGAATGTATTTTTAAGCTATTTATTAATTATATATTATATTTTATTAATATAAATACAAACCGGATTAAAATAGTTATTAAAGTAGATATAAACTAGATTAAAATAATTAAGCCTATAGATACTGCTAATATAAATAAGCTTAAAATATTTATAAAAACTATAAATATTAGTATAATTAAAATACTTTTATTTAATTAAATAAAAAGAATAGTTAAAACCGGAGTCCAGCAGCCTTTTAAAATAATTATATAGAACATTTCAATATTTAGCAGTGCTAATCTCAATGTAAATAATGTATTTTATAAAATAAATATTAAACTCGGGCTATTTGAATCAAAAAGCAGGTTTTAAACAAATATATGTAAAATGATTAAAATAAAACTTACTATATTTTGTATTATATTTAACAAATACTAATATTCTTAGCTATAAATAAATATATAAAATTACTCTAATAAAAAACCAATAAGATAATATTTTAGAAAAATATCGGATACTAAAATCTAAATAATAAAATATAAAATTAAACCAATAAATTTTAGAATTCAAATAAATTAATAATAATAAATATACTATATTAATATTCGGCCTGTAAAATAATTAAAATTGAGATTATTTTTATCAATAACTAATACTTTTTTATTTTAAATCAAATTACAGTAGTTATAATATTAAATTAAATAAATAAAATAAATATAAACTGCTAGACAGTACTTTAAAAATTTATTTTATTTATTAATTTTTTTAGTAATACTATTAAAAATATTATAAATAAGAGAAAAGAAAAGACTAGTATTGAAAAAGAATATTATATTATTTTTTAAAAAGTATAAAATATTAATAATACTAAATAAAAGTAATAATTTAAACAACGAAGATTAGAAGGGTAATAATAATATCTTATATCATTTTAATAAAAATATAAAAAAATAATAATAATATTACTAGTACAAAAAAACTATTTATTAATTTAATATTTTTTATTTTAATATCTTGCTTTTTTTTCATCTTATTCTTTTCATATTTATTTCTTCTATCTTTTTCTTTTTATTAACTCTGTCTTAATATCTTCTTCTTTTATCTTCTCGCTTATTCGCGTCTTTCGTCTTACTTCTTTCTTATTTATTTCCTCTATTTTTTTATATCTATACTTAATATTCTATACTTTATTTATACATAGAAATATTAATAATTTTATACTATTATATTATCTTGATATGTTTTTATCTTAGAGCTTCCAGCCAAGTATACTAATAAGTTAATAGCATATCTAAGATAATTCTAAATTCTTTTAAATATATTTTTTAGTATACTAAAGATTTCTTTTTAAATATTAATATTTCTTTTCTACCGAGCTTGCGTCTTATTCTAATAATTCAAAAATGAGAAATCTAACTATTTTTTTGCTTGTATTTTTATATTTTTATTTTATAATATTATTATTCTTTTATATAGAAGAATATAAATATAAAAATATTAAAGAATATACGATTTAAATATTTAATTATAATATACTATAATATATAAAACAGCCGCTATATTTAGCACCTAGATAAAAATATAATATATTATATAATTTATATTATCCGAATATTAAAACTACTAAAGTTTACATATATTATTTTTTATTTATCTGACTAAGATATCTACTGTACAATATTTAATAAAACTATTTCAAAATTTTAGTATCTTATAAAATTTCTGCTTTTAAAATTAGTATATATATTTTCACTAATTAAGCAGCTAGTATTTAATATTAATTTAAATAAACTACTTAGTTATATAAAATCTAGATTAACTAGTATGTTACTAGAGCTTCCGAGAACTACAACTATAAATATTTCTATATTAAAATTTTAAATACTAAAAAACTTAATATTTTCTTTTTCTATAGATTCTTTATAAGAAGATTTTAATAAAATACAAACATATCTAATCTTATAAATATTAAAATAAATACTAAAATTATTTATATTATTTATATAAGTTTTATATACTTTGATTAAACCAAAGCTATTATATTTTTATAAAACTTCTTTTTCTTCTATTTAATTATTTATAACTATAGTATTTTCTAGTTCTATAGTTTTCTTTCTGGCAGCTTCTTCTTCTATGGTTTTTTTTTATATTTTTTTAATTATTTTTAAACCAAAAATATTTATAGAAAGTTTATTATCTTCTTTTTTATTTAACAAGTATCTGTTTTTATATATAATTAAACAGTAATACACAGTCAAAGAAACTATTCTTTTTTATTTTTTAGTAAGCTTCTTAACTTGCTCTTGCTTTTTTATTTTATTATTACTTAATTTTTTTATATTTTTTAATCTAAATATATCTGTATCAGTTTATATAAAAATAAAGTTTTAAAGAACTAATATAAAAGCTGCTAATATCAAAAATATTAATATAATTACCGTTAAAATAAGATTAGAACTTCTTAAAATATAAAAAAATAATCTAATAAAAAATAGAAAAATAATATAACTCAGTTATAACTACAGCTTACTAATATTTTTAAAACTTAAATTAAAATATAACTAATATAAATAAAAAAATATATAAAATATAAAAAACAAAATTAATATAAAAATAAAAAAAATAAAACAAAATAACTAGTATAGTATATCTAGATTTTAAATTTTAATAATAGGAATTATTCCTTTTCTAATATAAAATCAGACTAGTATAAATAATAAAAATAAATTATATATTTTAAAATATTATTAGTTATTTTTAAAATACAGCTTTTAATTAGTATATTATATTTAATAAATATAAAAAAGATATATATATATATATATATTTTTAAAAAATAAAATATTTATTTTTACCTAATTATTTATAGACCGAAATAAAAACTAGAAATATTAATATAAGAAATAATAAATAATAATAATCTTAAAATTATATAAATAAATTATAATAAATATATTATATCTTTATTTAAAATAATAATTAATTTTATTATATCTAACAAGCTTAACAATATATATTATAATTATAATAAAAAATATAATTATTATAAAAATCAGACTAATATCTATTATAATAAGTATTATAATAATAAGTATAAAAATTCATAATATAATTATAAAAATAAAAATAATTATATATATTTTGATTTTTTATTTTCTAATAATAAATCTAATAAAATAGTAGTAATCTATTACTATTATTATATTATTTTAATATTTTATAACAAACTATACTAATATACTTTTTATCTAATAATAAAAAATATAAAAACCGAGCTATTAAAGCTTATAAAGCTATAAGAAAATCTTTATTAAATAATAAAATATATAAAAATATAAGATTTTAGTTTATTATAAATAAAATCTGTTTAAACCCACAACTTAATATATAAAAATAATAATATAATAATTAAAATAGTAGATATTTTACTAAAAGATTTTTTACTAATATCTCCAGATATTATACTATTTATAAGAAAAAGTATTATATTAAAATATATTAAGTCTTTTAATAATATATTTATTTTTATTAAATATTAAAAAAATACCATATTAATATATTTTATATATAGCAAGCTGCTACTATAATAAAAGATTTTAATAAAAAAAATTAATCTTTAAATAATATATTTAAATATAAGATATAGTTTAACTCTAATTAATAAAATATTTATTTTAAATATTAAAAATATTAAGTTTTATTTTATTAATAAAAATATTTATATTATAAATATCAGCTCTAGGTATATTATAAATAAATATATTATCTTTTAAATATATATTTTAAAAATATTAATAAAATAAAATATATTAGTTTTTTAATTATACTATTTAATATTAAGTATTAATATAGCTATATTACTATAAAAATATTTATTATAAATAATTCTAAGTTTAAAATAAATATATTTCTAAATATTAATATAATCAGCTGTAAAGATATTCTGCTTAATTATTATTATTATTGAGAAAAACATATTTAAAAACCTATAAAAATATACTAATTAATATTAAAATATAAAAAAGAAATAAATTATTATATTAGTTTATCTAGTTAAATATATTATAATATTAATATATAATATAATATATATATCTGTCTGTATAAAAATAAAGCTATTAAAAATATAAATTATATATTTAAATTTATATTATAAAAAAATCTTATAATTTATATTTATTTAATAAATTTAAATTTTATTTTTATATAAACTATAAATTAAATTTTATATAATACAATAATAACTAGATATATTAGATTAAAAATAGTTTTAAATAATAAATATATTATAATATATTAAATAAAAAATTATATAATCTTACTTGCTTACTGTCCAGATAAATATAATTTAAAATAGTTACTATATTATATAAATAAATTTTAAAAATATTTGGTTAATTAGTTTAAATAAGTATCAGCAGTAATATTCTGTCTATTTTTATTAAAAAATATATATTAAATATATATTAAAAAATAATTAGTATATACTACAAGTTAATAGTTTTAATCTATTTATTTTTAAAAAAAAGCTAATAATAATATAATCTTTTTTATTTTTTAATATACAGTTAGTTTTAAAATATTATTTTAAGATTATAAATTATTTATAATATTAAAAATGATAATATACTATCTATATATAGTTTTTTTAAAATAAAAAAATAATATCTTTTAAAAACTTATTAAGCTAAAAGAATTAAAGCTAAAAAAATATATTTTAGAAATATTATTTAAATATTAGTATCTGATAAGCTTACTATATTTAACAATTTATAAATAGAATTTAATAAAAATATAAATAAAATATTAGTATATTTTTAACTCAAATATTAATTATATATTGATCTAAATATCTTATATAAAAAATATCATACTATTATATATTATATTAATTAAAATAAGTTTTATAAACTATTAAAACTATTTTTATATATTTATATATAACTAGTTTTATTTTTTAATAAATTTTTTATAGCTTATAAATATAAATTATTAACTAATAAAACTTAACATATTTTATTTTATATAAATAATCTGTAAAAGTTATTATTATTTTAAAATTATATATATATTAATAGCTGTATATACAGACTATATAAATACTATAGAACGTATTTAAAAAATAATATTTAATATAATAGTTTAAAATATCTAAATCTGTATCTTATTTATATATTTTAATTTATATAAAAATATTATTTATAAATTTATTATAAATAAAAAAAATAAACAGTCTTGTAAATATATTATTTTATTTTTTAATTAAAGATATATTATATATATTTTTCAACCTCGACGATCTTTGTAAAGTAGAATTAATAATTATATTAAAACATAATAGTTTTAAATAATATATTTATACAGCTTATTTAAAGAATACTAAAATACTTTATATTATTTAAATATTATAAAATAATTCTAATACAGCTTTTTTATACATATAGAAAAACAGCCTTTTCTATATACTTAAGAATATTATAATTATTTTTAATACTAATAATTTAATTTAATTATATTAAAAACTTTAGTTATATATATTCTATTATTTTATAAAAAATCCTTTTTATATTACATATAATAAATTTAAATATTAACATATTAATAAATATCTTATTATACTAAAAAACCTTATATTAAATTAACTAATAATTATATTTATTATTATTTTAGATATCTATATATTCATATATAAAAGTATAGAATTTTTAATACTTTTTAGTTAATCTATTTTAGCTATTTTATTTTATATAATAATAATTAATTTTTTATTAGTCTGCTGGTTGTTAAATATTTATTAATATATAAATTTAAAAATACTATGAATATAAATATTCTAAATAAATATAATTAACTTATAGTTTTTATTAATAAGTTTATAAGGTAAATAAATCTAATATTTAAATATATATAATAATTTATATCTTTTTAAAAATACTAGCTAGTATTATATATGTAAAATTATAATTAAAATCTATTTTTTATTTTTATATTCGATTATAATATCTGATTTCTTAATAACTTTTAGTTTAGAATATTTAAGAAATTAAATATAAAATAATATTATTTTATTATATATTCTTTATAGATAGATAAATAGGCAGAAAAAATAAAATAAATAATTAGAATTATATTTTAATATATATATATATATATAAAAGACTACTAACTTTACTAAATGAAATGTTTATTTTAAATTATTATTAAGATTAATAATTTAATAAATATAACTATAGAAATAACCTTATATAATCTTATATATAAAATATTTTTAAATAATTTATAAATATAACCTAGATATTTATTTATAGAATAATACTTTAAGATATATCTAAATATTAAAAAAATCTATAAATTTATAACTATATAAATAAAATATACTTATAATAAAAATTATTAGCTTATAAAGTTTAATATTAGAAACAAAATTTATTTTGAATTTTGTAAAACCTATTGTCTTCTAATTAATAAAATAAAAATTATTAAAAATAAATTTAATTATTAATATTCCGGTCTACTTCGTGTCTTAAAATAAATTAAAAATCTTATATATTATTTAAATATTTTATTAAACTAATAGATATATTTTATAATCTTAATAATACAGTTAAAATTAATACTTAAAATTAAAAATCTATATAATTAACACTATATTTAGCTGTTTATAATATAAACAAATAAAAAAATAATAAATAAATATAAAATTAAATATATTTTTATAAGCAGACCAGCACGCGGTTAACTAAAAGGATAATTTTAAAATAACTAAGATTTTACTTAATTTATAAAGTATAGTTTTAAAAAATATAAATAAATAAATAAAAGAAATATTAATATAACAGACCTGCTTAGAAATTTAAGAATATTTAATATTTTTAATTATTCTTTTCTATTTATTAAATTATATTAATCTATCTAATATATCTAATACTCTAACTATCTTATTTTATTTATTAGAGTATACTAAACTATTTAATATTTTCTTATTATATTCTTACTTTATATATTCTCTTTCTCTCTATTAAGTTCTGTATCTTTTTATTTATATTTCCTTTTTATTATATTCTTGTTTCTTAAGTTTTATAAGATACTTTTTATCTTTTAAGCTTTATAATATATATTTTTACTATTCTTTTATTAAAATATTTTATACTGTAAATAAACTTTCATTCTTTTTATTTTAATATACTTCTATTATCTATCTTTAATACGTTTTATTTCTTTTTAGTCTAATATACTTCTATTATCTATACTGTAATTTATTTTAACTTTTTTTATTCTAATATATTCTATTAGTTAATATACTAGACTTTCTATTTATTTTTAAAACTATTATATTTTTTAACAGTATGCTTCCGGTGCTATAAGAATAATATATTATAGTAAATAAAAGAATATTTATACTAGAACTTAGAAGCTTAATAATAAAATCTAGTTATATTTATTTTTAAAAAAATAAAAAATAATAAAATAAACTAAATAGAATATAATTAAGCTGCTTAGATTTAAAACCTTTTAATAATAAAATATTAAATTTTATTTTTTAAGAAATAATTTTTCTATAATATATGGCTGTTTCATTAACTTATATATATATTATATTAACTTCTATTAATAGTTAAATAAGCTAAATATAATATAGATTTTATTTATAAAAATCTACTTCTCGCAGAAAAATTATAAATAAATAAAATTATAAGAATCTATACTTACGGGCTTTAATAATGTTTAATTATGAAGAAAAGAATATTTTTATAATAAGACTAGCTGTTTTTAGTAGTTATAATTTCTAATAAAATAATAAAATATAAAAACTAATAATCTTTCTAAAAAGAATATATAAATCGAATATTATATTATAAAATCTAAAAATATTCGGATCATTTAAAATAAAATATAAATATATATAGTTATAATAGGCTATAATACTATAAGCTATAATAATAAGAAAATTTAAATTAAATAAATTAAAATAAAATAAATATCTGGTATTTTTATAATAATAATCTTATTATAATTTATACTTATAGTAAAAATAATAAAAAAATAGTTTTTTTATTTTTTTTAAATTAAATCCTATTTAAGCTGTCAGTCGGTATATTAATTAATAATATATATAAAAATAAAAATAATTAGTTATATAATATCCAACTAAATACAAATTTTAATGATGAAAATAAATTTTTATTTAATTTATTTTTAAACTATTTACCGACTGTATATTATATTCTTTTAATATAAATATAAGCCAAACTAAAATAATTAAATCTATAAATATTATTAATATAAATAAATGTAAAATACTAGTAAGAACTGTAGATATTAATATGATTAAAATACTACTATTGAACCAGATAAAAAAATAATTAAAACTAAAGTTTCGCAGCTTTTTAAAATAATTATATAAAAAACTTAAACATTTAACCGCGATAATCTTAGCCTAAATAATATATTCTATAGAATAAATATTAAACTTAAACTATTTAAGCCAAGGAATAGACTTTAAACAGATATATTTAAAATAGATATATCTAAAACTACTAAAACAAAATTTATTATATTTTATACTATATTTAAAAAATATATTAAAACATTTTTCGTTATAAATAAATATATAAAATTGCTCTAGCAGAAGGCTAATAAAATTATATTTAAAAGAATATTAAATATTAAAATTTAAATAATAAAATATAAAATAGAATCGACAAATTTTAGAAGTTAGATAAATTTATAATAAACGAATATATTATATTAATATTCGGACTATAAAATAGTTAGAATTAGAATTATTTCTACTATTATATTAGTTAGAAGTAGTTCAATATAAAAATTATTAATTAAACTTTTAATATAAATTAAAAAAATAAAAAATAGTAAGATATTACTTTTATAAATAAGTAATATTTTTTTATTCTAAATCTAACTGCGGTAATTATAATATTAGATTAAATAGATAAAAGAATTATGAACTGCTAAACAGTATTCTCAAAGTTTATTTTATTTATTAATTTCTTTAAAAAAATTATTGAAAACGTCGTAGACAAGAAAGAAGAGAAAACTAATATTAAAAAAAATATACTATATTATTTTTTAAAAATATAAGATATTAATAGTATTAAATAAAAATAATAATTTAAATAATAGAGCCCGCGCTTTTATTTAAAATAATGATAATAATAATATCTTATACTATTCTAATAGAAATGTAAAAAATAATAAGAATATTACTAAGTTAAAAAATCTACTTATTAATTTTATTTTAATATTTTTCTTTTTATGTTATTTCTTGCTTTTTTGTTTCATTTTTTTCTTATTTATTTCTTCTGTCGTTTTATATCTGTACTTAATATCCTGTATTTATTTATACATAGAAATATTAATAACTTTATACTGTTATATTATCTTGATATCTTCTTGTCTTAGGGCTTCCAGCCCAGCATACCAACACTTTTTCTATATCTATATTTAATATTATATACTTTGTATATAGTTTAAAGAATAACAATTTTATATTCTTATATTATCTTAATATTTTTTTGTTTTGGGTCTTCCAGCCCAGCGTACCAACATCTTTGTTCTTTTTATGTAATTTTAATATAAATATTTAAATTAAAATATTTTTTAGTTTGAACTTATTTTTAATATTTAAAAATAATAAAAATAGTTCTATAATCTAAATTATAATGTTTAAAAGATATCTATTTAAATTTAGTATTAAATATTATTAAATTTTCAAAACTATAAGCTATATAAATATAACTTATTAGTAGAAATAATATTAATATTTCAGTAAACTATTATTTAAATAAAAGAATATTAGTCATTTATAGCCTATATTTTTAGAATAGATCTTATTTTTAATTTAAAATACTATTATATTTAAATCTCATATTATAAGCGAGTTAGGAAAAATCTAATAAAAAATAATTAAAATCTATATAAGCTTTGTGTTATACTTATTTTAATATTTTAAAATATTACTTTTTTAAAGCTATTAAAAAAGTAGAATTATATCTTCTTTACTAAGCTATTCTCGTATTTTAGTTATTATGTATAAGAATATATATAATTATTATTTAGAAAATAAAATAAAATATTATTTCTTATGATTTTTTATTAACTCTTATATTTTTAACATCTGAAACAAAAATAAGAGATAAAATTATTAAATATTTGTAAAACGTAATTCTACTTTCATAATAATACTTAATCTTATAATTCTAAATCTAATCATATAAATTTGATAAAAAACCTTTTTAATATTTTTTATATAACAGCACTTAATATCTGACTAATTAATATTTTATAAAAACTTAGCTTGAATTTAAGAATTATAGTTACAGAAAAATAATATATAAAAATGAAATAAACTAAAATTAATTTTCTTATTTTAATTCTAAACCAAAAAATAAAAGTAACTATATTTAAAAGCTAAGTTTTTTAAAAATTTATTAAAGCTTGCTGAAATTATACTTATATATATACTTTAGTCAGAATTCTAGAAAAACTATAATTTTTATAAAAATAAAAAATTATTAAATTATTTTGAAAATAGTTCTATTTTATTAGAATTGATAAAATTTGCAGATATCTTTTTTAAATTGATTAAAAAATCTTTCAAAGATAAAAATACTATTAATAAAAAAAATAATTTTTAAAACGTTTTATAGAAGCTTCTATTTTTCTTATATCTAGAAAATAAAATTTTATATTTATATATAAATTACCGCAGGCTTAACAAGATTATTATTAAAAACTAATATCTATCTTTTCTAATTTCTAAGATTTTTAATTATACCAAAAAATATAAATATTTTAATAAAATTAATATTGAGAATATCTACTACTATATTTATATTAAAAGAAAAAATAAATAGAAAACTATATCCTATATATATTATAGCTATTTTAAATATATAATAATATTATATAGCTTAATTAATATTTTTATATTCTTTCAAAACTATATTTAATTAATATTTTATAATAATATCTATATTATTTATGTTATATATCTAGACATTATTCTTATTTTTTGATAATAAAATATAAATATATTAAATGAATTAAATATATTAAATAAATATAAATATAACTGCAGCAGACTAATTTATATATTAAAATTTTAAAATATTTCAAAATATAAATTCAAATTTTTATATTATGTTATTTTTTTTAAATATTATCCAAATCCTAGCCGGATTAAAACTATTATTTTACAGCTGTTATGTATTACTTAATATAATATTTAAAGTTCTTTGAATTTTTATAATTTTCATTATTAATTTATTTATAAAGTTTTTTTTATTAGTCTTATTTTTGATCAATCTGCTGAACGAAAGCTAAAATAAAAAAGCCTAATATTTATCAATTATTTTTTAATTAAAAAACTAGTATTTTATTAACTGATTTATATTTTTTAAACTGTTTTTTTATTATAAATTTTTTAATTTAACTTAATGTATCTAAATTAAAACTAATATCTATAATAAAAAAAAATTAATATTCTAATTTAATTTAAGCTAACCGGATAATATTATATTATTATTATATAGTCTGAAAGATTTTTAGATATAAAACTAAACTAAAATACTTTAAATAAAATTCTTTACTGTTATCCATTTTTTTCAAATATAAGTATTAATATTTTAATAGAATTTAATTTTTAATTAAGATGACATCTAATTATATAAATTCATAAATATTTATATATTTATCTAGGCTTAATAAATATTAAATATATTTAATATATAAATCTGGTATTTTTATAATTTTATTATTAAATATAGATTAAATAAGAATAATCCTGCTAATATTTTATTTAAATTATTCAAGCTGGTAAAAAGCTTATATAATAATAATATTATAAAGATATTATATAAATACTTAGTGGCAGTCTTAATAATTTTTAAAATCAAAAAGTTGTAGTTGAAATAATAATAAAAAGCTTTTATAAAAAAGTTCTAAGTCCAATATTTATATAATATTAAATAAATTCATAGGTTTAGCCGGTATAAAATTAGCTAATTAAATTATAATTTATATAATAAGCTATTTAGAAACGACTAGTATTATACCTATAAATAATAAAAAAATAAAAATTTATAAATCTAAATATAATAATAATTTAAAGGATTTAATTAAGACTTTACATAATTAAGATTCCTAAATTTAAAAAAAAGCTTAATTATTTAAAACCTAAAGAATTATGTATAATAAATTTTATATATTAAAAACAAAAGTTTTATATTAAAAGTTACTATAATAATACTATAATAATCTATTAGCAGAATATTTTAGTTAAAATAAAATTAAATAAGTTTTTTTAAAAAGGTTCTACTAAATTAATTCTAAAATAATATAGAAATTTATACAATATTTTATTTTATCTACTAATATTAGACTATATCTAAATATTATTTCTATAGAAAACTGAAAAGCCTAATAATTTTATTATACTTATAAAATTAAAATAATTATAGATTTTATTATAAAACTATTAGAATAATAGAATTAAGATTATTAGATGGATTTTATTCTTATAGTTATGAACTATTTTATAAGAATGAACTATTTTCTTACTATATTTTAGAAACTTTATATAAAGAAATAGACTAAACCTTTTTATAAAATTAGATTAAAATATAAATTATTTAATAATATTAATATGAATAAAGATTTTTTATTTACTTGTTAATTTTAGTCCAACCTCTATCATTAAACTCAAAATCAGAAATAATGATTAATAGTATTTTACTTATAAACTAATAGCTAAATAAAAAAGCTAATTAAAAATTTAAATATTATTTATAATACTTTCTTATTAAATATCAAAACTATTAAATAAATCTACTTAGTAAAATAGAGTTTATATATAATAATTATTGAAATATCTCTATAAAAACAGTTTTTTTGAAAATATTAATAATATATTTTCCGGAGTTGAGACTTTAGATTAAAAACAATTCTATAAAAATAGAAATACTTTGAATTTTAGAAAAACTGAAAAAGTGATATATTTTATTAAAAGAATTATTAAAAAAATTAATAAAAAGCTAGTGAAAACTACTTAATCTATTATAATAAATGTTATTTTATTTTATTTTTAAAAACATAATCTATATATTTAAATAAAGAAATCTAATTAAGCTATTTATTATAAATATTAAGTTTAAAATAACTACTTAAAAATTAGTTCTAAAGTTTATAGAATCTTTTGAAATTTTAAAAATAATAAGAAAATAAATATTCTATTTATATCTTTCGAAACAATGTATATAGTTATATAATATATTTTATGTTTTATTATTTAAAATTTCAAGAAAGTAAAAAAATATTATTAAAGTATTACTAATACCAGATTTAAATAATAATAAAAAATAAAAATTAAATAGATACTGAAAATAATTTAATAACAAAATAAAAATATATCAAAACTAATAAATATAGATCTAAATACAGTTAACGATAATATAGTTGGTAAATAAATATAAAATAAAATAATAAAAAATAATTTTAAGAAAAATAAATATATACAAAGTTCGGTTTAACTAGTTAAGTAATTAGAATAAAGCTGAACACACCTAATAATCAATAAAAAACAGAATAAAAATATACAAATTATAAAAAAAATAATAATTAATAGAACTATAAATATAAGACAAACAAGATAGAAAGGTATAATTATAGAATATCTTAAGAATGCAGAAATTATTAAAAATAAAAAATAAATATAGAAAAAATGAATAAGCTGGTATTTTCTTAGAAATATATAGATTATAAATTTAAAGAACTAGACGATATAATACTATATAATATAAATAAGATGTAATATAGTTCATTAATATAATTATAATTATTCAAGATAATAAAGAATAGAAGAAATTAATAGTTTTAAAGTTCTGCTACTAGAGCAGTAAGAAAGACGGCCATATAAATAAACAGCAGAATATTATCTTAGATAAATAAATAAACAGTAACAATAATATATTTATAATCATATTTATAATATTCATAATATTAAAATAATAATATATAACTAAACAAAATTACTAAATATGTTAACTTACACGGGTAAAACAGAAATTAAAATATTAAATAATAATTATATTAAAAATAACGTATTTTAATAAAGCAATTATATTAAAATAATTAGTATACATAATTAAAGAAATATTTAGATATACAGCTTAAATAATATATCAAACCTTTTATAGTATCTATATAAAATATAAAACTTTTAGTTTAATAAACCAATAATTCTTTAGCTAATATTCAAACGCGATTTAAAAACATTAATTTAATATATATTCAATAAAACAGCTTTAATATATCTTTATATTTATAATTATTAATGTAATAAAGTATTACTTTATAGCTATCGTAATAAGTATTAAAATTTAGATATATCTATTTAATTAATACAAAATTAATAAGTTTGGGGATATTACCAAAATTATTTTAAAAAAGCTCTTTTTAATTTTAGAAAAATTAAGAATAAAGATTTTATTAGTATAATCTTAATAGAATTACCTATAATATTTAAATATATAGTTATTAATACAAACTAACAAAAATACTTTAATATATAGTTAGATATAAAATAATAAGATTCTCCATTTTTTAAAAAATATCTTATTAATATGATAACTTATATAATAATATACTTAACTGGTTATACTAAGATATCAGTCTAACTATATAAATATTTTCTGAAAAAGTAATCTATATATAGTAATAGTTTTATTTTTAGATTAATACTTTTTAAAATATTAATATATTAACCGAGTCCAAAAAGTAAACGGGAAACTAATATATATTTTAATTAGTTTTAGTTTAATATTTAAGTCTTCAAACTTAATAAAAACTAAAATAAATCGTTAAAATACTTTTTATATTCTTAAAATATAGTAATAATATAAATAATATATATTTTAGGAAACACGCAGAATTTATATAAATTCAAATTTATTTAATATTAAATAAAAAATACTAAATTAATAAAGTCTTTAAAAATAATATTAAAGATCTTTTAATTCTAATATATTATAACAGTAAAATAATTTTAATAGTATATAAATACAAACTATTAATAAAGAATCAAGTAGTATTAATAATAATAATATGCTTATATTCTTCTACTATATAAAAAATATCTTCTTATATATAAAATAAAAATTAGACTTAGTTTTATAATTAGCAACTTTTAGATTAACAACTAAATAGTTTTTTATTTATCTACTTTTATACTTTTATACTATAAAAATAAAATATATAAATAGTATATATATTTTTATTTAAAATATTTTACTAAAATTATAAAACAGGTTAAAAATGAAATGAATAATTTTATAGTTTTATTTAAAAGATTAAGAAATATAGGACTTATAAATAATAGAATATTTTATTAAATACTTTTAAAAAATATTTATATCTATTGGTTTTTAAAATTATTAACTATATTAATATTAGATTTATTAAAATAAGCTTAAATATTATAAAATATAAAAAATAATACTAGGAATTCTTCATAACTACTTTAATAAACAGTTATACTATTAGAAAGAATAAATATTCTGTTTTTATTAGTGTATTCTACTTTAAATAATAATATATACTTTAGTAAAAGACTAAAACGAGACTTAAGCAAGCATTAAGTCTTACATTAAAAAATAAAAAATAAATAAATAGTAAATATAAATAATTATTCAGCAGACAAATATTCTAATAATAAAATATTCTAATATTTAAAAATATTAACCGGATCGGCTTTATAAATAATATATTTAGTATATTTACAATAAATAGGAGTTTGTGTAATATATAAAATATTAGTAGTATACTAACAGTAGCTATAAATAAAAAAGATTATAAGATATAAAAATTTAAATAATTAAATTTGGTAATATACTGTTCGGCTTTATATAAAGTAATATGATTATTATTATTTAAAGTTTTAATTCTTAAACAGTAATTAATTATTATTAAAGATAAAAACCTATTAACTACTTTAATAAAAAGAAATTAATATTAATAAAATAACTATATATTAATAATTCTATATTATTTCTAAAATTAAAAATATAGTCAGTACTTTATATTCTATTTATTTTTTAATTAATAAATTCATATAGAAATGAGAGAATATAATTTTATAGTTAATAATACAAACAAAAATATTCAAAAAATAGTTTAGAGTAATAATAATTTAAAAAGTATTACTATAAAAGTATATAATAACTATCTGTTTTTTATGATCTAGAAAGACTTTTTCTAATATATAGTATTTATATTAATAAGAATATTTAGTAAAAGATCTTTAGTTGCAATAATATATATTTTAATATATATAAATATTAAATTGATAAAGTATATATTTTGATTTTTGTATTTAAAAAAATAAATATTGATTATAAAATACTAAGTACCTTAATATATAAAACTAATTTTTTTAAGTTTAAGTATACAAGAAATATTATACAGTTTAAGCCCGAATAAATAAAGTAATAGAATATTATTAATACTTTTTATATATCTAATATTAATATAGATTTTACTATATTTTAAATATAATATTTAGATTAATTTTTATAATAGTAGATTTAAAAGACGATAAAATAGTATTATTTATTTTAATATCTATAACTTTTTAATAATAGTAGTTTAATATAATCACAAAATTATTGTTAATAGTAAGTTTAGTAGGTTTAATATAAAAAAATGTAATATAATATTTTCAATAAATATAAAACTTATTTCTAAAAAAAAATATTAGATTATAATGATTATAAAAATAAAAAAAAGATTATTATCAAAAATAGTACCGGAGGTCTTAATAAAGTTATTTTTAATATATTTGGTTATATAAATATTATTATACTTTTTATAATATATATTATTTTCATTACAAAGATTATTATAACTATAAGTATTATTATACTACTAATTATTATTATATTACTACCTATTATAAGAATTATTTTCTATATATTAAAATTTAAAATATTTATATTCAAAACTATATAGATAGTTAGGGAAACCAGCAGATAGCTTTCTAGTAAAATAATTATATATATTAAAATTAGTACATTATTTAGAAATAAAATTATTAATATTCTTAGATAATATAGAATTAGTAATAATATATATATATTATTATAGTTACAACCAGAATAATTATTAGAATAGTTATTATCAGTTGTATTAGATTAAATACTTTATTAATTATAATCAATATTCTAATTCTAGCAATTTTTATATTAATAATTTTAATTCGATTAATTTTTATTATATTAATTGTAAGACTAATAGTTATTTATACTTTGATTCAACTGCAAGCTATATTATATTTAACTATTTTAGTTATAATTTACAATATATAAATATTATTACTAATAAAACTACTACTAATTAGTTATTTATTATAAATTATTTATTTATTAACTTAATTACTAATAGTTTTAAAATAGGCAATCGGGATATCATTAGAAATTATTAGTATAGTTAATATAGTTATTTTTATAATTATAACTATTCGAGCAATTAACGTATCTTGAATTATGAAATTTTTAATTATTATAAACTTAGTTATAGAATATATTATTATAATTATTATAATTATGAATATATTTATTAGTTATATAAATAAAGCTTTTTTACTTTTATTATTAGTTCTTAAAAATTTTTAAAAACTAACTAACAGATATTATCTCTGTTAGTTTAGTTAAAATAATATAAGAATAAAGATTAATATAATTTTATAAATAGAATATTTAATTATAAAGATCTTTTATATATATAATATAAATATACTATATAATATCTTGGACAAATTAATTATATTAATACTTTATATATAATTATTAATATAATATAAAAATAGTTGTAATTAATCAAATTACTATATATTAAAATCCATCGGAATAGACTATATAAAAATATTATATAATATTATATTCAAAATATTTATAAAATGTTAAATAATTATATTATTTGCTGTAATATTCGGATTTGCTACTATGATATTAGATTAAAAAGTATTATTTATTTATAATATTTAGATTTTCATTTTAAAGAATAATATTAATATTATTTATTATAGTGTTTGGGTTTATATTTACTGCGATATTTAGGTTTATATTTATTATAATATTAGATTGAAAAATGATATTTACTATAATATTAAATTAAAAAGTAATACTTACTTAAGTTTAGAAAGCTTCAGCTTAAGCTTAAGCTGCCTGTAGTATTTCTACTATTATTTATAAGTATATTAAAATACCGATTAAAATAGTATTAATATTATTTACTTTGTTGAGTTTCGATAGGTTAGATATATATTTATTATATAGATAATAGATATTAAAAGTTCATAAATTACTTATTAGTATTCGGCCGTTTGGTTTATATATTTAAATTAATAATTTTTATAGAATATAGATTTTATTAGTTTATATAAATTAATTAATAATTATAGCTGGCCGAGCTAATTAATAATTATATATTATTTATAATAATATAGATTAATAATATAATAGTTAATAAAAAATATTTTATAACAGCTTAATTTAGTATAATAATATTATTTTTATATTTTAAATTTCTTTTTTATATTTTTAAATATTATAATTAATTTATATACAAAGCTTTTTTTATAGAATATATACCAGTTCTTATACTAGGCAAAAAAGTATAAGTTATATATATAAAAAATAGTTAAATAATTAAAGAAAATCTTATTAGCGCGAATTCTGCTTTTTATATTAAAATCATTTAAATATCTAGCTATTTATTTAAGTGGTTGTGACAGATATCTGGGGTCACGTAACCTCGGATCTCACCACCTCTTCGAGGAAGGGCCACGTAGCCGTATTTATCTTTAATATATATATATATATGTTTTCCTTTACAGATTATAAGCCCTTGTAGTTATATTTTATTATTTTTTTGTTATTTATTATCGAAATCTTTTTATATATATTAATATCTACGATATCAACCGCTTTTATATCTTTATTTATATAAACTATATGTTTGTTAAGATAGAGAAGTCTTTAAGATATTCTAACCGGCTTAATATCAAGATTTAATATTTATTAATCTATTAAATTAACCAACTATATACTTCTATCACGCGAGCGGCGTGGCTATATATTATATTATAATATTATTAAAAACTTTATTTAATATTAATATTTCTAAAGCTGTATTAAAATTAAAAGCTTAGTCTAACTAGCTGGCGTAGTAATATAATTTATATAATTCTCTTAAATCTAAAAATCCGAATATTTGGGAATTACTTCAAAATAAATATATTATTTTTAAAAAACCAGTCTTATATTCTAAAAATAAAAACAATATTATACAAGTTTTTACAGTCCGAATAATAAAAAATAGAAATCTGTTTACTATAGTAAACATAACACGCGGTATTACTAAAGCTAGAAACAAAACCATATTTTATTAGTTATATATAATATAAATACTTAAAAATAAAATTAGTTAAATTACTTAATTCTTATTATTTTATATATTATATATAAGACTAGTTTTATAGTATACTTTTAAAACTGTGAATAAATAGCTAAAATAGATATACTTTTATAAAAAGTATATAAAATCTCTAGTTTTATAACTACTGTTTATTTATATAATAAATAGATTTTTATATACTACAACAGTACTGCTAATTAAAAAATATTTCTAATAAAGTTCGCGGATATTTTTAATAAATTATATAGTATTAAGACTATAAATAACCAGAGAGAACTTCTATAGTTTTTTATAGCTATTTAAAATATTTTAATATTTTAACTATTTATTATAAATTAATATATAATTTTTAGAAAAGTCTTATTATTTTTATTAGTCTATGTCTAATTCACGCAGTTTAAATATAACCGGAAAAATTAGTTTTCTTAATTATTTGTATATACTATTAATAATAAGTTTATAAATTTTAATATTTTTAATTATAATAGTAATTACAGCGGCTGTAATACTAGTAGAAATCAAAATTATAGCTAAAAATATAATAATAGTTGTAGCTGCAGCAGAGACTAGTTATATTCTAATATTTAATATAAAGAAAATAATTTAATACCGCGGATAGAAACCTAATATTTTATACTTTTTATTAATATAATAAGAATTATTTTTTAAGCAAGTAATTAGTAAACCCAGCTAATAAAAAGAATATAAGTATATATACTAATATAATATTTATACCAGCAAAAATAATACTACTATTTAAATTTTGTATTATCAATATAATTAGTATTAACTATAATTTACTTAATATTTTTACTATATTAGTTTATTTCGATATAGTAATTATAGTCTAAAAAGATATCTGTTTAAACTATATATATAATTATATACTTGACTTTAGAACTATTAAAAATATAATTTATTTTAAATATTATTTTATTATTTTTATACTCTGTATATATTAGACTAAAACAGCTACTAATAAAATCTTTTATATTATCGGTTATAATACTGTTTTTATTAAACTTATAGATAAATAGAATAAAGTATTTAGTATATTAAAATTTAATTATTACTGGTTTATTTTAATTTTATTAAATAATCTTATTTTATATAAATAACTTGCTTGCTTGGGCGTTCAGATATATATAAAAATAAAAAAGATTATACTTTTTATTAAAAATAGTAAATAAATTAATTATACTTTTATAGGCGAGATATAATATTTTTTAAATATTACCGGTATAATAAGCTATAAAGCTATATATAATTTATATAGCTATAATATTTTAACTTATTTATCTTTTATTAAATTTACTGTTTATATAATTAAGAAGTTAATTATTCTATTAATTTTAATCTATCTAGTTTATTACTATACGGTTTATACATCTAAGTATAAAATCTATAATTTTTTAAAATATATTATTAGTTTCATTAGTTTAGATATTAAAAAGAATATTCTACTGTTATCTTACAAATTATATTTATATAAAAGAAATTAGATATTTTTAGTATTATATACCGAGCCACGCGATTTTAAACTTTGAGTTAAAGATTTTATATATACTAATATTTATAGTTTATTATTTATATATAACGAGACTAATATATACTAATATTTATAGTTTATTATTTATATATAACGAGACTAATATCTACTACTTTATTATTTTTATAAACTATATTCTTTATTATTATTAGATTCTTTTTTTAAAAACTGCAGCAAGATTTGCGACAAATTTATTATTATATAAAACTATTTTAAATATTAATTAAATATTAATATTAAATATATATATAGTAATAATATACCAGAATATTAACTGCTTGTAATTTACTATTAGAAATAATATAAATATTATTTAAAACCTAGCTTTATATTATTATTCTAATTTTAATCTAATTACTAAGATTAAGAACAGATATTTTATTAAGTCTTATATTTCTATTATAACTAATAATTAATTATTTTATTATTTCTAGAATTATATTATTCTTACTATAAACTATATTTAAAACTAGTTTGTATATAACTTTATTAATAAAATATTATATAAAATCTTATATAATATATAATTAAGTATTACTTATTAAAAGGCTCTTAGCTGCTGCTACTAATATTCTATTTTTAAAAAAAACTTATAATAAATTAAAGAATTATATATAAAAGAACTGCTTTATCGACTACTCTAAATCTGTCTATAAAAGATATAATATTAAGATATATTAAATTATATATATATGTATAATATTATTTTTAATAAAGAACCAATTTTTTAAATATTTATAATAATTTTTTTATATAATCTCAATTCCGCATCCGGCGGTATTTTTAATTTAGAAAAAGCTGTTTAAAAGAATATATATTACTAGTCTTTATTAGCTATACTTTTTTAATATTAGAAACTATTTTAAATAAAGCTTTTTAATATTTCAGCTTTAAAAAAAGAATAATATTATAGAATCTAACTAGCTTGTTAAAAATAAATAAATTAGTATATTATTTTTTTAAATATTTTAAATAATATTATATATAATATAGTTTTAATATTTACTTCGACTGCAGATAAAATATCTGTATCTAATATTTTTAATATAATTTTTTTTATTATTAAAAATAATAATTTTAATAATAAGCTAATAGTTATAGATCTTTTAGTTATTAATTATTTAATTTTAGTATTTCCAGCTATAAAAACTATATTTAGCTGTTATATTATTTAATATATATATATAGACGATTTTGTGCACTGCTTAAATTACTATAATCATATATTAATATTAATAATAATCTAGATTTTTATATTAATATCTTTTATACTCTGCGTATAAAATATTATTTTTCATATATTTTATTTTTTAATATTATAATTATATAGCCGACTGTAGATCTATCTTCAGAATATAAAAAGTCTTTTATTATAGAAAAATTAAGATTATAAAAAATCGGTTATATTTCTATCAGCTATACTAATATTATAGCCTATATTAAAGTTTTAAAATAATATAAAATAGTTTATAAAAAAAGATAATAATAAATTAAATAAATTATTTTTTATATTATTTTATATCTTTATAAATTCCGACTTCTGCCTTTTAAATAAATATAGAAGATTAAGTATAATAGTATATATAAAGCCTGTTTTATTATTAAAAAAAATTCTACTAATATACCGATAAGAATTATTAGATAAATAAGATTTATACTACTATTATAAAAAATATTAGTTTTAAGATTTTTATTACTCTTACTGTTATGCTCGGTTGGATATTATATAATCTTAATATTATTATAGTTTTTTTTTAATATTAAATTATATAAACTAATATATATTAAACTCCCAGAGAACTTTTAAAAAAATAATTCATATAATATATTTATTAAATAATTATATAGATTAAAATAGATATTATATAAATAGTATAATATATTTTATAACTTTTTTACTCTAAACAGCTTTAAGTATTTTTATATATATTACTTTATATTTATCGGAAAAGATCTTTATATATTTATTTATATTAATAATATTCTATTTTTAGTACTAGATATTTTTATAATTAATATTTTTAAAAATCTGCTAAATAGTTTTGTTAGGTTTACTAATAATAGTCTTTATACTTATTTTCTTAGTACTAATATTATATAAACTGATAATAGTATATATTTCTTATAAAAGTTATATATTAAAAATATCTAAAATATTTTAATATATTAATATATAAAATTTTTTTTATATTATTTAACTGTAAAAGCTTTTTATTTAAATATATAGAAACTATCCAACCGGATGATATTAAATTATATTAAAAATATAATAATACTTTAATATAAAGTATATTTAATATACGCCCTAATATTGTATATATAACTAGTAAGTTATTATTCTTTATAATAAATTTTAATAAAATATATTTTTAAGTTATAAATCTTGTCTAATACTATCTTATAGACTTATTAAACTAATATTTTTTTTGTAAATATAAAGATTCTAGTTTTATTAGTTATTATAATACTAACTAAACCGGTTCTTATATTTTTAATATTATATTAATTTTAGATTATATCTTCCAGCTTGCTGACAAGTCTATTTTTTAAAATTTAAAAAAATAAACTATTATTATATTATTTTTTACTAAAAGTAAGTATATTACTTAAGTTATTATAATTAAAGAACTTTTTGGCTATAACTTCTTTTTATTAAGTTAGATATTTAATATTTTAAAACTATATCTATATTAATAACTAAGCCTATTATAATTTATACTAATTACTAATCTACTATTATTCTGGCTAAAAATTCTAAATTTTATATAAGAACTAAATATATATCTATTAAATAGTATTTTATATAATATAAAATATATATTAAAAATATTAAGTTTATTTTTATTAATATAATAAATCAAGCAGCCGACGGTCTAATAAAATCTTTTTAATATTTTGCTTATTCTTACTTTATTAAATAGTTTGGTATAGTAAATCTTATTTAATATCTCTATATTTATACTTTTTTTATTTTTAATTTTAAAAATATAATCAGTCTTATGTCTTTTTTTTATATATAATTTAGTAGTAATCTTCTTGTTTATAAAGAATATAATAGATATCTGGAGTTATATAATCTTAGATCTTACTACCTCTTTAAGAAAGAATTATGTAGCTGTATCTATCTCTAATATACACACACATACATTTCCTCTTACAGTGGTAAAAACTTCTAAATAATAACATATATTTAAATATTATAAAATTAAATATTATATAAAAACTAGATTTTATTACTTAAATATTAAAAAATAAAAACTTGTAGCTATAAATATATTTTAACTATAAAAATAATAATTTATTTTTTAATTAACAGCTGTTATAAAATGAGGAGTTTACTATAATTTTAAATTAGAAAATTATATCTTTTTCTTTCTGTAAAAAAAGTCTAATATTTATAATAGTAATTTATTATCTATCTAAAAAGATCTTTTACTCTCGTGTTTATAACATTAGATAATAGTTTAATAAACAAATAAATGAAAAAATAGAAATAGACTAGAATCAATATAAAAGAGGTATAATATATAGATATAATAAAATAAAATATTCGGGGATTCGATCGAGAAGTAGAGTAAGATATAATTAAAATTATTCGGACTTTTAATCGGAGAAGTAAAAAAAGAAAAAATAAAATAAATAAAACAAAAATTAATTACAAGAAAGAAATAAGAATAAAAAATAGACTATAAAAAATAAATATCTGTTTGTGAGAAAGAAAGTTTAAAAAACCAAGTAGTAAAAAAATAAAAAAAATAAAATTAATAGATATAATTAATAAGATAAGAAAAAGTTTTTTTTCTAATAATTAAATCTTTAGCAGTTTCTCGGTATTAAGCTGGTTGTTTAATACTTATTTATTATATACTAAAATATATTCTTTTAATATACAAAGTATTTTTTTATTTTTATTCTATTTTGATAAGAATAGCTTATATTTATATTTTTTAAAATATATTTGGTCTTATCGTAATTATTATTTTCATTTAATTATTTATTTTAAATAAAAATAAGCTGTAAGAATTAGTATTATTAAAAGTTTTTATTAGTTAGTATAGGTTCTAACTTTATAACTAAGATAGAAAAATAGATTTTTTAAGTAGCCGAAAGTTTAAGTTTATATACTAACTTTTCTATATATTCTAGAATATAAAATAGTTTAATATATTAGTAATTATATTTATTTTTTATTGTATATATATATCATATTAATAAGATATAATTCTTATAAAATCAAAGATATATAAAATTGTTTTTTAAATTTAATAGATTTATATATTTGGTCATAGTATAGTTTGATTAATATTATTACATGATTATATATTTTTCCAGTGTCTAAACAGGCGTAGTAATTTTATCTATAAAAAACCAAATAAATAACTAATTAAAAAAAGCACAGTTTAATACTATATATTAATTTATATAATATATTATTAGTAGTTATATTTAGCAAGCTATCAATTATTAATATAATAAATAATAACTAATTTGTTTAAATAGTTTTATTAAGATTTTACATATATACTTATCTAAGTATAATTTTAATTATTCAAATTATTTATTCTAACTAACTGTTTATTTATAAATAGAATACTATATTATAATACTAGTTGATTTTGAATATTTTAAATACATTCTTTTAAATTTCAGCGGTAAAATAAAGATTTTTATTAAAATTAAAAGTACTAGTAGATTTGAATTAACTATTTATAAATATTATATAAATATTACTCTTTATTCTATTATTATTTATTCTAATAAACCAGAAATTATTCCGATTCTTTTAGTAAATTTATCTATTATGATAAAATATTAGTTATATTTTTTAGTAAGAAAAAAAATAATAGTATAGTTAAATATTATAATATAGAATAATATAAAGAGTAATATAATTATTTAAAAATTACTATATAAATAGTAATAATAAATCTTATTAGTAAAATATTAAAAATAATATTTAATATATCTATATAGGTTTTTTTATTTTTTATATATAATAAGATTTTTTAAAGTACTTATATACTTATGAAAGTTTTAATAGTTGTAATTATTATAAACTATTTTATATATTTTATAAATAAGTAAACAAAAAATAAAAAACTAAAACTTTCTAGTAATTTTATTATTATTAATAATTATATATTTTAATATTTATAATAGACTATTTCTTTCTATGTATAACAATATACTGTTTATTTATTTAATTATAAAAAGTATTCTACTGATATAAATATCATTTAGTATCTAACTTTACTATAAGCTTTAAATTTAGCTAATAGTTGTACTATTAAACTATTATATATAATAATATATATATCGATAAGATTAGTTTTTAAAAATTTATTAAAATTAAATTAAAAAATGTATAATATATTTTCATTTAGTAATTAAAATAATATATCTTCTATAATATTTATTTTATCTAATTTACAAAAAATAAACAATAGAAACTGTTAAATATATTTAAATATTTTAATTATATAAAAATTTAAATATTTAAGAATAATTATATTAAAGCTTATTTATTGGTTATTTATAACTGTTAAAATATAATTAATATATATAATAGTTAGTTTACTTGCTATTTATTATATAATAGAGCTTGCGGAGTATTTATATAAGATATAAAATTTTCAGTTTTATTAACTAATAATCTTTTAGCTATATTTAATATATAACTAAAAAATAATATAAGATATATAAATATTTATAATAATAAACAACTAATATTTCTATATTAACTAATAATATAATATATTATAATTCTATACTTTATATAAAAGATATTATGATTAATATATAATTATTTATTATATGAAAAGTATATTTTTAATATACTTCATCTAAACTTATTTTAAGAATCAGTGAAGACTTTAGTCTTATATTTATTTAGAATAAATAATATAGTTTAAAAATAGTATTTTCTAGTTTTACTTTTATTATTATTAAAAAAGCTTTTTAATAATTGCATTTTATATTTTTAATGTAAAACTATATATTAAATATTATATAAAATATAGTACTACAAGTAGCTAGTTAGGTTTAAGTAATATTTAAATATTATAAAAATACTTAAAAGTTTAATTATATAAATAACTACTAATTTGTTTATAAGAATATTTAAACCAAAACTATCTATTTTTTATATTTAATAAATAGACTAAGAAAAAGCCTATAAAAATCTTTATCAATTTAAATTTAATATTTTTTATTCTAAGCGTCTGAATACTAAGTTTAGATATAGAAAATATTCATTAAGAGATTTAGTTATATCATGAAAATTATAGTATATATAATTAAGCTTTGATAAGATAATAAACAGACTAGCATAGATTTAGTCTAAAAGATCTTTAATCTAATTATTCTTAAAAATAATTTTAGTCATTATTAATTTTTTCGCGATAAAATAATATTGTAAAAATACATTATAATGTTCGGAAGTTTGTTTATAATAAATAATATTCTGTTTTCTGTTCTGTTTTCTGACTGCTCTAATAATAGAACTTTCTATACCTTGCCAGTTTTATAGTTTTTTCTTAGTATTTTTATTATACTCGATTTAATAAATAATATAAAGTTTTATTTTATCTATATTGTGGAGTGCCTGGCCTTCTATAGCTGGACAGCTTACCGCCTTCGGCCGGTAGTTTAGATAGATATTTAGATAGCTAGAAGCTTTTTTCTTTATTTTTTTTTAGATTATGAACTTTTTTTTATTTATTATTCTTTCTTTCTTTAAAATGTTAACTTTATCCATATTTTATTAACATATCTTATATCTATTTAATTTATATTATTTATAATGTCTTTTTTACTTTTTCTAATTTTTAGATTTTTATATATATTAAGAAAGCGCTGCAGCTAGCTAATTAATAATTAAAATATTTCTAATATAAATTAAATATAGAAGACTAGAAAACTAAAGATAAAAATATTATATAATATCATACTTAATATTTAAAGAAATATAAAATCTTTTTTAAAAGACATTTAGATTTTTTATTAGTTTTATTGATACTTTTTATAAACAAGTAAAAGTAAAATATTCAAATATATATTATTAAAATAAGCCTCTGTTTTTACTGTATAAAAGATCTTATAAATAAAAACTACAGTTGGCCTTAGGCGAGTAATATTTTAATATATAAAAATAATAATCAATCTTAATCGGTAGATAGCTTATAAATTTAATATTAAAAAATATATTTGAAAAGTACTTAAATTAGTCTTTAAAACTTGAGTATATAGACGAGATTTGTATTATTATTTCTAAAATCATTCAAAAGAAAAATATAGTTAAAGAATAAGTTTTGATTATTAGTTTTTTAATTATAAAATGTTTAAAATATATAAAATTATTATAATTAATTAATATATTTTAATATAAATATTTAGACGTCCGGGCCTTCGGCTGTAAGATTAATATTTCTATTACTATTTTTTTATATTATTTAAAAAATAACTTTTTATTCTAGATAACTATATATAAAATAATACTAATAAAAATAATAATAATTTCTATAATAATATGAAGTTCTCTAACTTATTAATGTATTTTAAAAATATTATTAAGAAGTAAGAAATAAATACTGATTTTAAAAATATAATTTTATAAATATCTAAAAAAAATAATAAATCAAAAAATATAATCTCGGGAAATGTATTAAAAAAATAAAAGAATAATATTATATAGCTACTAAAAAGACTAGTGGATAGTTAATCTAATAATTAATTTATCTAGATCTCAAGATTTCTTTTTTATAAAAAAGATAATAAATATATCTCTTATAATAAATATAAATATAGTATTACTTTATATTTTTATTTTTATTTAAATATATATTTTTAAAAATAGAAACAATAGATCTGTATATAATACCATAAATTCTTTATTATAAAGACAAATCTTATAACTGCTGTATATTCTTACTATATTATTATATTCATTAGTATAACTTTTATTTAAAAATTCTAAAAAAAACTACTTTATTATATAAATATAAAATTTTGGTTTTGGATATACATTAATATTAAACTTTAAGTTTTTTATTAAATATAAGATATGGATATTTAGAGAGATATATTAATATATTAACTTTTTTAATAATTATAATAAAACTAAAGAATATAACAAAATTAAGATATATTTTAATATAAAGAATAGTAAAGCTGTTAAATTAATTATAAAAATAAAATATAATTCTAATATGTTATATAATCTATTATTAGTAGAAAAGATATTTAATAATTATAATATTATCTAGTATATTAAGAATTAAAAGATTAAAGATCTTAATACCAATTATATTATTATTTATATATAAAATAGTAAAATATTTATTGTTGAGATATATAATAATAATAAATTATTTAAATACTTTTAATTGACTATTATTAATTTGTATTTTTTATATTATTATTTAAACTATATAAGCAAGCTAAAATTAATTATTATAATAGAAAGAAATAATAGTAAAATAGTTAACAAGCCGAAATTTAAATGTAAGATTTATAAAGCTAAAGAATATATAAAAAAATATTATAAAAATTAATAATTAAAAAATAAAATTTATAAGATATTTAAAATTATAATACTTGATATTTAAAACTAATAAATATCAGAAATTAAAAATATTATTTAATTTTCATTAATTTATTTATTAGCCGCGTAAAGATCTACTTATTAAAAATCTTTGAAAATAAAACTAGTAATATATTAATTATATTTAATAAATAATATAAAAATTTCACGGGCTAATATATTATCGAATCATATTTTAATAATAATTAAGAATTTATAAAATTCAGAAAATAGTATAAATTTAAAATATTTTATATTTTATATTAGTTTTATATTATTATTATTAAAATATTTATGTAGAATAATATAAATAGTATATTATATTAACAGTTTAAAATAATATTAATTAATATTAGACTACTGGAAAGTTTTAATTAGAAGTAATTAGAATAGTAGTATATATTATTAACTATTTAGTTTTTTTAAATAAAAAGTTACTATCTATTTTGAAATAATATAAATACTTCAATATTAAACTAGATATTATAGTAAGTAAATATTTTTGTATATATAATTATACAGTTTACATTCTAATTAATCTAAATAATCTTTAATATGTTAAAAAATATAAATTTAAACTATAAATACAGATCGGCTATTTTATCAATTATAAAAATAATTATAATTATATATTCTATATTTATAAGCAAGAAATTAAAAAGATTTTATATTTTAATAATATTACGTTTTTTAAATAATATATATACAGTAATAATTATAATAATAATATTAAAAATATTTTTATATACCTTTTACCGGCTTTTCTTTACTTTAAGAAGATTAACAATCTATTTAAAATAATCTATTAAAAAATAATAAAGATCCAGTATTAATACAGCTAATTATATATAAATAATATATAAATTTACCAAATATAATTGAATTACTAGTTTATAAGTAAGTCTAAACTTAGACTTTATTTTTATTATCTCTTTTAAAATATTTAATATATATAACTACTAGAAAAATTATTATAAATATTTCTTAAAACCTGACGAAAAAAAAACATAAAAGAAAATTATTTTAAACTATAAATAAAATAAATATTTCTTAAATTCAATAAAGAGAGTTTATTCGAAAATATTATTAATAATATTTTCGATTAAAATAACTTTCTGTAAGTAAAAAGATTCAGTTAGTTTTTTAAATAAGAATTATTTCTACTTTTATTATACATTATAGGGGCCTGGTTCTAAGATTCTAAATAAGAACTATTTTTACTTTTATTATATACTAAAAAAATAAAACTTAATATTATAAACAAGGATTATTTTAATTTTTAGATACTAAATAATTTTACTATATCTATAAATATACTATAGTAACTTTATATTATAAATTATTATTATTTTATATTATTATATATAAGATTTTATTAAATCCCATAATTGCAGTATATACTCCGGCGACAGTAAATATATTTAATCTATAGATTTATTATATAATTTAATATAGATATATCCTACTGTCGAGACCGATATATTAACTATTTATTATTTTTATATATTTAATTTATATAATAATTTATAAGAGATATTTAAAATTATTATAAAATTAAAAACCGGTATGGTTAGCAAGATTTATAATAAATATAAATGTAAATATAAGAGATATTTTAGAACTATACAAAAAAAATGAGTTTTAGAACTTTAAAAAGTATATTATAATTATACTATTAGAAAGTGTGAGAGGAAATGTATGTGGATTAATTAAGATAACAATAACTATATAAATATCTTTCTAAGAAATAGTAAAACCTAAGATTATATAATTTTAAATATCTATTATATTTTTATAAATAAAAGGATTGCTATTAAGTTATCTATAAAAAAATATAAAACTACTTATATTTTTAAAATTAAAAATAAATAAAACATAAATATAAAAATATTAGATAAAATCTACTATACCAAACTATTTAATAAAATAAAAATAAATAAAATATTTCAAAGATTTTATAAGACTATCAGCTGCTTAATTTATTATATTAATAGACATAAACTTATTATCGTTAGTATATACTTTATATTATATAAAATACTATATAAAAATATATAATTGGTTTTTATAAAGAATTTAGAATTTTAACCAGAGTAATACTAAATTAATTATTAATATAAATTATAATCGGCTTAATTATTAATATAAATATAGTTTAAAATATTAGATATTTAATTTAATAAATAAAAATTAAAAATAAAAAAATTCTTAGATTATAACAGTATAAGTAATATATTTATTTTTAATAAAAAATAATATAATAATAGTCTGCTTTTTAAAATTTTAGAAAATAAATTTATTAATAAGCTGAAAGATATAGCCGAAAATTAATATAATAATAAAAATATAAAAACTAATCTAGTTCAAATTATAATAACTAATAAGATTAAAATCTTTATATCTATAAAAAAGTAATAATTTAATAAATTTTTAAAATAATACTAAATAAGATTTATAGCTTAAATATAAAATTTATTAGAATTTATTATAAAAAATAATAACTTACTATTTATATATATAAATAATATTAGAATATATATTAAATATAATTTATATTGGATATTATTATATTTTCATATAACTTTAATATTATCTGGCTGGACAGTTTCTATATATTTAAATAAAAGATTTCTAGAATTAAATAATATAAACAGTTTTCTTATATTAATACATTAAAATATTTTATATAGTTTTTAATATATAACTTCTATAAGAAATATATATTATTATTTATTTGTATAATATTGATACTAAGAAAATAAATATAAAAACTATTATTAAAAAACTTAATAAGACTATTTAGTAGATTTTTAAAAATATTAATTATAAAAATATTTAGTACTAAAAATAAAATATTATTAATATAAACAAATATATAAAAAATAAACATAAAATAGTTTATATAAAACTATTTAAAGTTGTTTATAATAAAATAATTATAAAATATATTATATTATTTATATAATATCTGTTTTAATTGCTATAATAATTTAATAAATATATTATATATATTATTTCTTGAAAGGTTTTTAGTAATTCAATATATATTAATTTATATAATAAATATTAAAAAAAGTTATAATAATATTAAAACTATATAATATCTAATTAAAAGTAATAAGAAAATAATAAAAACCTTAAAACTAATATTTTATATAATAATAGTATAAATCTTATTTATACTATTATTTTTAAAAAATTATAGATCCTACATTGAGAAATATAAATTATATAGTTATAAACTAAATATATTAAAATTCATAAATAAATAATTTTTTAATTATATATATAATAAGATTAGTAAAAAATAAATAAATTAAAATATTATAATTATATAAATTATATATAGTCTTACAGCTTATTATATTAATAATATTTGTAAAATATTATTTTTTATTTTTAATAATATAACTAATTTATTTATTATCTTAAATAAAAAATATAATTTTTTCTTATTATTATATATAATTAATTATTTAAGTAAGTAAGTTATTTATAAAAAATAAAATTATTTAAAAAAGCCGGAGTAAACTAGTAATAATTAATATTAAATATATCAGTTAGATTATTATTTTTATTTGTAAATATATAACAATAGTATCATAACTCATAATATAAAAAATTTTATTATTAATAGTTTTAGTCTAATATGTATGGAATATAAAGATTCAAAATTAGTACTTAGAATAGTTTATACTTTTTATAGTTTCGAAGTTAAGTATTTATTTATTTATATAAATTAATTAAATAACTTTTTAAATTATAGCTGTTATATCAAAAGAAATTAATATAATAAAAATATTAAGTAAATTATAATTAATATTAATAGTATTAATAATAACAAATTTAAATAATAATATTATTTTTATTAGTACAGATACTATATTAATATATATATCTATATTTTTTATCTATATTCAATAAATATTTATTTTAGAAATAATCTCTGTTATATTCATAGAAAATACAGAATATTAAGCTTTTATTAGTAATATTAAGTTTTTTATATTTAAATTAGATATTAGAATTTAACTATTTTTTATTATAAATATAGTTATTATTATATATACAGCTATAATTCTTATTTCAATTATAGTTACTATAATTATTGCTGCTGTAATTAAAGATATTAATAATAAAAATTCTATTATCAATAGTATATATAAATAATTAAAAAAACTAATTTTTCTAAATATGTTTAAATTATTCAGACTAGATATAAATTATAGAAAAAAGAATTTATTTATTAATATTATATACTAGTTTATAACAAACAACTATAAAATAAAAATATTTTATATAATAATAAAAAACTATAAAAGTTTAGTTTAATTATTAACAGCTTTAATACTGTACAGCTTATTAAAAATATTTATAAATTTTATAAAAAAAATATTTTAATTACTAATATTATTATAATAGATTAAACCTATCTATTATATAAATAAATAACAGTAGTAGAATTGGAAGTCGTCTATATTTTTTAAAAAAAATATATTAATTATTACTTTATAGATCAAAAAACATACTGTAAAACTAGCTTTATATATTATTTTAAATATAATTAAAATTAAATAATTTAATTAATTCTATCTTTTAATATTAGTATTATATATAGTACAGAGTATATAGTTATATTATCTGGTTTTATTAATATTATATTATATATTTATATAAGTTAGCGGCACGATACTTCCATTAATAATTTTATAAATAAATTTTTATATATTTTTAGTTTCGGTTTTATTATGTAATGTAAGCTCGTCGGAAATAGTAAGACTATTACAAAATAATTTTTAAATATTTAGACTTTTAGATCTAAGGTAGTTATATAAATTATATTATTATATTAGCTAGTTAAATTATTTTTTTTAATCTAAACAGAGTTTTAAAAATATTGATATTAAATAGGGTTTTATTTAATATTATAATATAATATATAACACCGCTTGTATAGAAAAAGTATATAATTAGTTAATTTAATAGATTAATAAATATTAAATTTAAATATTAAGCTCGTTAGAATACTTTAAAGACCTTTCTATTTTATTAAAAATAAAAATTATTAAATAAAATATAAAATACTGTTAATATCGTAGCTATTAGTATATATAAATAGATTTCGATAAAGAAAATAAAAAAAATAAAGTTAATAAAAAATATAGTCATAAGAGCTTATAATCTGTAGAAAGAAATGTATATAAATTAATTAAGATTACTACAGCTATATAGCTGTTTCTCCAAAAAATAGTAAAATCTAAGATTATATGACCCCAGATATCTGTCACAGAAGGTTTATAGACAGAGCCGCTATATTTATTAATAATAGATATAAAATTATATAATATTAGTATTTTACAAAAACTTATTTTACCAAAACTTAGTTAAATCATAATATTAAAATTATTTTAAAGACTAAAGCAGACAGTAGCTGATATAGCTACTAAGATTCTATAATATATAATATTTATTAATTTCAATCTTAGAATCAATTAAAATCTACAGCTGATATTATTTATTATTTAAAAGAAATATACGGATAACCGATACTGAGTCTAAAATAAGATATTGTTTTTATAGAAATTATAAAACTAAGCTGTTTTGGGTGTCATATTATTTAGATACAAATATACTATATAAATAGTCTGGTTTGAAGAATATATTTTAGTTATATAGTATAATCTTCATATATATTAATAAAGTCTTAATTCTATAAATATATAGTACTGTTAAAGTCTTTTTTAAATAGTTAAATCAACTAAAAATAATAGAAACTAAGTAGAATAGTCAATAAAAAAAATATATATAATTTTATTAACCGGCTGTCTAATATTTATATATTTTTTTTAAAATAATCATATACTATAAAGGCCGACGACACCAGATAAATATAATATTTTAACTTATATTAAATAGTTTATAAAAATTATTAATAGCCTGGTTTTGATTTTAAGAATAATTATGTACTAATTTTAAATGATATTATTTTAATAAATTTATAATTATTATTATTATATTTCTACAGTTATAGTATATATATAATATTATTATAATATATTTTAATACCGAGTTTTTAAAATAAGTTATATATACTAACTAACAGGTTTTTATAAATTATTTAGTCAGATCTGATATTTAAAAAATATTATATATTTTCAGTAAGTAGTATTTCTCTAACATAAAAGAATCAATAAAGTATTATATATACTTAGATTTAAGCTATTAAAATAAAATATCTATATTTATATATATAGAAAAATAATTTTATTTTATTCTTATGTATAACTAATTTTTTACTATATTTAATATAATAGAAATTAATACTGTATTATATAAGCTTAAAAAGGTTATATAATTAAAATACTTTAATAAACTAGTATAGTTTTTAGATAGTTTTATATATTAAGATTATAAAACTAGAATAATAATTATTAATTAGTAGATTTATATTAATAAACCTCTTATAAACTATATAGTATAACTAATTATTATACAAGAAAGATATTTATAAACTTTAAATATCGAAATATACTATATAAAGATCTTTATTGACTCTGTCCCAACATCTTGCTTCTTTCATCTTACTTTTTTCTTATTTGTTTCTTCCGTCTTTTAACTATATCTATATTTAATATTTTATACTCTGTACTATAGAAGAAATAATAACTTTATACTATTATATTATTTTAATATTTTTTTGTCTTGGGGCTTTTAGTCTAGTATACTAATAAATTAGTAGTATATTTAGTATAATTTTAGATTCTTTTAGATATATTTTTTTAGAGTACTAAAGTTTATTTTTTTAAATATTAATATTTTTTTTTCTCTACCGAGCTTGTATTTTACTTTAATAATATAAAAATTCAAAATCCGATTGTCTTCTAAATTACCAGATCTGTACTTTTATTTTATAATATTATTATTTTTTTATATAGAAAGTTATAAAAATATTAAAATAAATAAAACTTAGATATTAAATTATAATATATTATAATATATTAAGCAGCCGCTATATCCAGCAGCTAGATAAAGATATAATATACTATATAATTTATATTATTCGAATATTAAAATCTCTAAAATCTATAGATATTATTTTTTATTTATTAAACTAGAATATCGACCGTCTAGTACTTAATAAGACTATTTAAAAATTTAAATATCTCACGGAATTTCTTCTCGCGGAAGTTATATATATATTTTAGCTAGTTAAACAGCTAGTACTTAGTATTAATCTAGATAAACTACTTAATTATATAAAATCTAAATTAATTAATATTATATTATTAAAGTTTTCGAGAGCTATAACTACAGATATTTTTATATTAAAATTTTAAATATTAGAAAACTTAATATTTTTTTTCTACAGATTCTCTATAAAAAAATTTTAATAAAATATTAAAATATCCGGTTCTGCAGATATTCAGACAGCTAATTTTAGAAATATTTATATTATTTATTTAAATATTATATATTATAATCAAGCCCAAGCCATCCTGCTTTTATAAAGTTTTTTTTCTTTATTTAATTATTTACAGCTATAGTATTTTTTAGTTTTATAATTTTTTTTATAGTTTTTTTTTTATACTTTCTTTTTTAGCTATTTTTAAACTAAGAATATCTGTAAAAAGTCTACTATTTTTTTCTTTATTTAATAAATACTTGTCTTTTATACAGTTAGATAGTAATAAGCAGTCTAAAAAATAATAATCTAAATAAATATACTTTTTTTTTTATTTTTTATTAGATTTTTTTATTTACTTTTTTTTTTCTACTTTTTTACTGCTTGATTTTTTTATATTTTTTAATCTAACTATATCTGCACCGGTTTTTATAAATATTAAATTTTAAAATACTAATATAGAAGCTGTTAATATAAAAAATAATAATATAATGATTATTAAAATATTAAGATTAGAACTTTTTAAAATATAGAAAAACAGTCCGGTAAAGAATAAATAAAATAATATAGCTTAGTCTTAACTACAGCTCGCTAATATTATAATAATATTAAAAAATATAAACTAATATTTTTAAAACTTCAAACAGAAATATAATTAATATAAATAGAAAAAATATATAAGATATAAAAAATAGAACTAATATAAAAATAAAAAAAATAAAAAATAAAAATAACTAGTACAGTACGCCCAGACTTTAAAGTTTAATAATATTAGTTATTTTTTTTCTAATATAAAAATAGACTAGTACTTTAAATAATAAAAATATATTATATATTCTAAGAATATTAATCTTTTTATTAACTATATTAAAAATATAATTTGTATATATTAAGAACCTGTGGTATAAATAAATATTATTAGTTATTTTTAAAATATAGTTCTTAATTAGTATTTTATATTTAGTAAATATAAAAATATATATATATATATATATATCTTTAAAAAATAAAATACTTAAAAATTTTTATATTAGATTCAAGCTTAATATTATTTAGATACTTACTTATTTATAAGCTATTATAAATTATAAATAAATAGATATATATTAAAATAAGTCTATTTAGATATTTGCTTAAGATATTATATATAATTATAAAATTTTTTATATTAATAATATTTATAATTAATTAATATTAATATAAATATATTTCTATTCTAATCTTACAGCCGGTATTAATCTATTTATATAAACTATTATAATAATCGAATTTCTTGGCCGTTTAAATAATAAAATATATCTTTAATAAAAATAATTAGATAATAAATAAAATATCTAATAAAAATATTAATATAAAAACAGTAATTATTATAATAACAACTACTAAAAAATAATATTCTAATAATATATATTAGAGTTGCTTTAATAATATTTATTAAAACCGAAATAACTATTAGAACTATTAAAAAAACTAATATAAAAATAACTATAATAATTATAATAATTATTTTTTTAGAAACTTTTATATATTCTGGTACAGTTGTAATTAGTATAATAATAATTTTAATTCTAAAAAGTCTTAACTTACTAATATAAATATAAATACTAATAACTAAAATAATAACAAATATTCTTTTTAAAATAAATAAAATATATAAAAATAAAATAATCTGTAGATACAGCCGCAGCAGTAGTTTTTATATTTTAAATAATTATTTTTAATAGACTATTTTTAGACCGAGATAAAAACCGAAGATACTAATATAAAAAATAATAAATAGTAGTAGTTTTAGAATTATATAAATAGATTATAGCAGATATATTAGATTTTTATTTAAAATAATATTTAATTTTAGTTTTAGTCTTAGCTATATTTAATTTTAACTAATTTTATTATATTTAACAAGTTCGACGATATATACTATAATTATAATAAAAAATATAACTATTATAAAAATCAGACTAATATCTATTATAGTAACTATTATAATAATAAATATAATAAATAATATTATAATTATAAGAATAAAAATAATTATATATATCTTGTTTTTTTATTTTATAATAATAAATCTAATATATTTATAGCGATTTATAACTACTGTTATACTATTTTTAGATTTTATAATAAGTTATATTAGTATATTTTATATATAACAGTAAAAATTATAGAAATAAAAAATTTTTTAAAATCTTAATATTAACAGTATTAAATATATTATAATTAATAAAGTCTAAAACTAAGATTATAATATAAGATTTTAATATATTATAAAATCGGAAGACCTGATACCAGAAATATAAAAATATTAATATAATAAAACTTAAAATATACTACCGATACTTTTAGATATTATATTATTTATAAAAAAAATATTATATTAAAATATATTAAATCTTTTAATAATGTGTTTATTTCCACAAGATATAAAAAGAACATTAATATTAATATATTTTATATATAGTAAGCTGCTATTATAATAGTAGATTTTAATAAGAAAACTAATTTTTAAGTAATATATCTAAATATAGAATATAGTTTAATTTTAATTAGTAAAATCTTTACCTTGAGTATTAAAAATATTAAGTTTTATTTTATTAATAAAAATATTTATATTATAGATATTAGTTTTAAATATACTATAAGCAAGTATATTATTTTTTAGATATACTTTCTAAGAATAATAGCAGAGCAAAAAAATAATAATTTTTTAGTTAAATTATTTAATATTAAGTATTAATATAGCTGTATTACTATAAAAATATTTATTATAAATAAACTTAAGTTTAAAATAGATATATTTATAAATATTAATATAATTAGCTGTAAAAAAATTCTGCTTGACTATTACTATCAGAAGAAAAATTTAAAAAAAATTATAAAAATATACTAATTAATATTTAGATATAAGCTAAAAAATAAATTAATATACTAGTTTATTTAGCTAAATATATTATAATATTAGTATATAATATAATATATATATTTATTTGTATAAAAACAGAACTATTAGAAGATATAAACTATATATTTAAATTTTTATTATAAAAAGATTTTATAATTTATATATATTTAATTAATTTAGATTTTATCTTTATATAGATTACAAATCGAATTTTATATAATATAATAGTAGCTAGATACATCAGATTAAAAATAGTTTTAAATAATAAATATACTACTATATACTAAATAAAAGATTATATAATAGAGCTGGTTTACTATTCTAATAAATATAATCTAAAATAGTTACTATATTATATAAATAAGTTAAGATATATTAATCTAATTAGTCTTAATAAATATTAAAGACGATGTCTTGCCTGCTTTCTATTAAAAAATATATACTAAATATATATTAAAAAATAATTAGTCTATACTACTAATCTCGGAGATAGTTATAATAAAAAGATTTTATTTATAAAAAAACTAATCTTTTTCTAGTAAAAAAAGAGAAGATAGAATATTTAAAAATATTATTAATATTAAGACAGTAGATATAAAGACAGTAAAACTAGTAATAAAAAAATTATAAAATATTTAAATAGAAGATTAAAAATAACTAAAAATATTAATAAAAAAAATATTAAAATATTTAAGTTATGTATATATTGCGTTAACAAGCAGAATCAGAAAATAATTAATAAAATATTTAATTTTTTATATATTCAAAGTAAAATATTTTTTACTAAAAATTATATTTTAATAATATACTCTGTTTTCGTGGTTTAAAAAACAGTAATTAATCCAATTATAAATATAAAAATAGTAAAAAGACATATAATCATAGATCTATAAAAAGTAAATAAAAGAATTATATCAGACTTTTATTTAGTTTTATTATAAAATAGTATTATTTAGCTGATAGCCGGCTGTATTTATATTATAATAGTTAATATCTATAAATATTTTTATTAATAATTTATTAAATATATATATTATAATTATTTTATAGTTATAATATATCGGGGCTATAAAGTTTTTTATATTATAATTATAGAATTTATTAATTTAATTCTATATATTTAGAGGCAGATAAATCTTAATCTTAAAAAATTTTAAATATTTTGTAGAATATATATTAATAATCTAATAATTATATTAGTCGGTCTTAATATATATATTAAATATTTATATTAAGTATTCAGATATCTTAAGATAATAAATATTAAGTTTAAATTTACTAAGATTTTTATAGTTTTTTTATTTATACAGCTACTAGGCTAATAAGTTAATAGTTTTTATTTATTTTAAAAAAAAAACTGGCGGTAATATAGTTTTTTTTATTTTCTAATATACTATTAGTATTAAAGTACTATCTTAGTATTATAAACTATTTATAGTATTAAATACTATAGTATACTGCCTGTATATAGCTATTTTAAGACAGAAAAATAATATTTTTTAAATATTTAAAAAGCTAAAAAAAGCTAAAAAAACTAAAGCCGAAAGATATACTTTAATAATATTATATAAATATTAATATCTAACAAGCTTGCTGTATTTAATAATCTATAAATAAAGTTTAATAAAAATATAGACAGAATACTAGTATATTTTTAATCTGAATATTAACTATATATTAATCTAGATATTTTATATTAAAAAATATAGTACTGTTTTATATTATATAAATAAAATAAGTTATATAAGCTATTAAAATTATTTTTATATATTTAAATATAATTAGTTTTATTTTTTAGTAGATTTCTTATATCTTATAAATATAACTATTAGCTAATAAAACTTAAGATATTCTGTTTTATTTAAATAATCTAAAAAATAAAGTACTATTTCGAAGCTGTATATATACTAATAATAATATATATAAATTATACAAGTACTGTCGGACTCGCCTAAAAAATAATATTTAATATAATAGTTTTTAAGTATTTAAATCTTTATTTTATTTATATATTCTAGTTTATATAAGAATATTACTTATAAATATATTATAGATTAAAAAAAATAAATAGTCTTATAAATATACTATCTTATTTTTTAGTTAAAAATATATTATATATATTTTTTAATCTCGACGATCTTCTCGAAGTAGAATTAGTAGTTATATAAAAAAATATTATATTATTCTATTCAAAGATTAATTAACTGATATATTATTATAAAATAGTAAAATACAGTATTTTATTAATTTTATTATTAAAAATTTTTAAAATATATATTTATACAGCTTATTTTAAAAATATTAGAGTATTTTATATTATTTAGATACTATAAAATAATTTTAAAATAATTTTTTTATATATATTTAAGAACAGTCTGCTTTATATATTTAAGAATATAATAGATTTTATAAATAAAATATACTAAAAAACTTAATTATATATATTTTATTATCTTACAGAAGAGCTTTTCTATATAATATATAATAATTATAAATATTATAAAACTGATAAATATCTTACTATATCAAAGAATTTTATATTATACTAAAATTGTACTATACTTAATAAATATATATATTACTATTCTAAATATTTATATAACTGTATATAAAAATATAAATTTTTTAATATTTTTTAATTAATTATCTTACCAGCTATTTTATTTTCTATAATAATAATTAACTTTATTATTAGCCTGCCGGCTGTTAGATGTTTGTTAGTATATAAATTTAAAAATTTTATAAATATAAATATTTTAAATAAATATAATCAGCTTATAATTTTTGTTAATAAGTTTATAAAGTAAATAGATCTAATATTTAAATATATATAATAGTTTATATTCCTCTAAAAATACCAGCTAGTATTATATTTTTAAGAATATAATTAAGACCTATTTTATATTTTTATATTTAATTATAATATCCGATTTTTAAACAACTTTTGGTTCGGAATATTTAAAGAATTAAATATAAAATAGTATTATTTTATTATATATTATTTACAGACAGACAGACAGATAAAAAGAATAAATCAGATAATTAAAATTATACTTTAATATATATATATATAAGATTATTAGACTTACTAAATATAATTCTTATTTTAAATTATTAATTAAATTAATAGTTTTATTAGTTTAGCTATAAAAACAAGCCTATATAAACTTATATACAGAATATTTTTAGGCAATTTATAAATATAAACTAAATATTTATTTATAGAATAATACTTTAAGCTATATTTAAATATCAAAAAAATATATAAATTTGCAGCTATATAAATAAAATATATTTATAATAAAAATTATTAGTTTATAGAATTTAATATTAGAAATAAAGTATATCTTAAACTTTATAAAAACTATAGTTTTTTAATTAGTAAAATAAAGATTATTAAAAATAAACTTAGTTATTAATATACTAGTTTATTTTATATTCTAGAACAGGTTATAAGACTTGTCTATTATCTTAATATTTTATTAAATTAGTAGATATATCTAATAATCTTAATAATACAGCTGGAACTAGTATTTAAGACTAAAGATTTATATAATCGATAATATATTTAGCTATTTATAATATAAGAAGAAAAAAACATAAAAAATAAATATAAGATTAAATATATTTTTATAAATAGATTAGTATACAGTCAACTAAAAAAATAATTTTAGAATATTTAAATATCTTGTTTGATTTATAAAATATAATTTTAAAAAAAATAAATAAATAAGCAAGAAAGATATTAATATAGTAGATCTAATTAAAAAATTTAAAATAAACTATATCTAATTTTTATTTACTTAATTATATTATATTTAATATTCTAATTATTTTTTTTGTTTAATATTTTAATTATTTTTTTTATTTACCGAATTATACTAACTATTTAATATTTTTTTTTATTTTCTTTTTCTTTATTCTTTTTCTTTCTACTATATTTTTATTTCTTATAATATATATTTTTATTATTTCTTATTAAGATATTCTCGAATATATTCTTATTTTTTTATTCTAATATACTTTTATTATTTATTATACTAGACTTTTTATTTATTTTTAAGACTGTTATATTTTTTAATATTATATTTCTAGTACTATAAAAGTAATATACTATAGTAAATAAAAAAAGCATCTCCTCCGGAACTTAAAAGCTTAATAATAAAAATCTAATTATATCTATTTTTAAAAAAAATAAAAAATAATAAGATAAAGTAGATAAAATATAATTAAGTTATTTAAACCTAAAAATCTCTGGTAATAGAATATTAAAATCTAATTTTTAAAAAATAGTTATTTTATAATATATATCTATCCAACTAGTTTATTTATATAATATATAAACTTTTATTAGCTGCTGAATAAGCTAAATATAATATAGATTTTATTTATAAAGATCTACTTTAAGTAGAAAAAATATTAATAAATAAAATTATAATAATCTATATTTATAGGTTTTAATAATATCTAATTATATATAAAAAATATATTTTTTATAATAAAACCGGCTGTTTCTAGCAGTTATAGCTTCTAGTAGAATAAGAAAATATAAAAACTAATAATCTTTCTAAAATAATATATAAATCGGATATTATATTATAAAACCCGAGAATATCCGGAATATTTAAAATAAAATATAAATATATATAGTTATAACAGATTATAATACTATAAACTATAATAATTGAAAAAAAGCTAAATTAAATAAATTAAAATAAAATAAACGTCTAGTACTCTTATAATAATAATTTTATTATAATTTATATTTATAATAAGAATAACAAAAAACAGTTTTTTTAATCTTTTTAAATTAAATCCTATTTAAGCTGTTGGTTGGTATACTAAGCAATAATATATATAAAAATAAAAATAATTAACTATATAATATCTAACTAAGTATAGATCCCGATAATAAAAAAAAGAATTTTATTTAATCTATTTTTAAATTATCTATTAACTGTATATTATATCTCTTTAATATAAACTAGACTAAAATAATTAAGTCTATAAATATTACTAATATAAATAAGCCTAAAATACTAAATAAGTCTATACTAAAAACTGCAGATATTAGTATAACTAAAATACTATTATCCGACTAAATAAAAAAAATAATTAAAAATAAAGTCTAGCAGCTTTTTAAAATAATTATATAAAAGTTTTATATATCTAACTATAACGATCTCAGCCTAGATAATATATCTTATAAAACCGGTATTAGACTTAGGTTAATTAAAATAGATATATCTAAGATAAATACTTCTAAAGTAAATATACTTAAAATAAATATATCTAAAATAAATATATCTAAAAATATATCTAAGACTGTTAAAGCAAAAGTTATACTCTGTATTATATTTAAAAAAAATACCGATATTTCTAGCTGTAAATAAATATATAAAATTATTTTAGTAAAAAGCTGATAAAATTATATTTCAGAAAAATATTAAATACTAAAATCTAGATAATAAGATATAGAATAAAGTCGATAGATTTTAAAACTTAAATAATTTTATAATAAAAAGATATATTATATTAGTATTCGGGCTATAAATTAAACCGTTTTTATTATTATATTAATTAAAAGTAGTCTAATATAGAAATTATTTACCAAATTCTTAATGCGGATTAGAAAGATAAGAAACAGCAAGATATTACTTTTATAAATAACTAATATTTTTTTACTTTAAATCTAACCGCGGCAGTTATAATATTAAACTAAATAAATAAAATAGTTATAAGCTGCCAGACAGTATTCTAAAAGTTTACCTTACTTATTAATTTTTTTAAAAATATTATTAAAGACGTCGCAGACAAGAAAGAAGAAAAAACCGGTATTAAAAAAAAAGAATATATTATATTATTTTTTAGAAAATATAAGATACTAACAGTACTAGACAAAGACAATAAAAATAATAAAAATAATAATAATAATAATAATATTTTATATTATTCTAATAAAAATATAAGAAAGTAATAAGAGTATTATTAGTATAAAAAGATTATTTTATTAACTCTGTTTTAATATTTTAATTTTCTTGTCTTACTTCTTTCTTATTTGTTTTTTCTGTTTTTTAATTATATCTGTACTTAATATTCTATACTTTATACTACAGAAGAAATAACAACTTTATACTGTTATATCATCTTAACGTCTTTTCGTCTTTGGCCTTTTAGCCCAGCGTACCAACAATCTTAATCTTATTAATTTAAACTAATATAAAAAGATACTAAAAGAATTAAATCAACTAGTAATAAGAATATATATTAATACTAAATATACTATATATTAAATTCAATATCGAGTAGTCTTTCTATAGTTGATTAATGAAAATATTATTAAATATATTCTATATTATTTTAAGAATTTTATATTTAATATTATATACAGCCGAGATCCTAGTAAGTAATTTAAAATTTATATTAATATTTTATATATAAAGAATAATATTATAAAATTTATAAAGATCTATATTATTATATATATAAACTTTTTAGTATTATAGTCTATATATAAGTAGATAGGTTTAATAATTTTAGTTATATTAACTGAGTATATAGTATTCTATACAGTATTTTATAAAAATATTTCTTATATAAATTTATTATAAAACTAGATCTATCTGTGGATAAAAAAACATTTCTGTATATAGACTTTAATAACATATTTAATCTTATTTATATATTTATAAACTTAAAGTCGATATAATAGATCAATATTAGATTATTTTATATAAAAAGAAATATTAAAATAGTAAGATAGATTTTCGGTATATTAATATAAAAAAGAATCTTATAAACAATTTTACTAAGCTGCTTTTTATAGCAGATTTTATATTATTCATATTATTTTATATATTTTAGTAATATTATTATATAGAAGACTGCTTATATTCCTATAATTATTCTATTAATAATATTTATTGATTTCTATTTATATAACTACTTTAATATCTTAATATTAAAAGAATAGCCCGTCCTTTCTGTTCTAATAATTTTATATAATTTAAATAGTTTTAAAATATTGAGGTCTTGCGATAAGTTAAAAAATACATAAAATATTTGGTTTTTTATTAGCTGTACAGCTTACTGTCTACGGCCGGTAGATTAGATAGATTTATAGATAGCTGGAATCCATCTCTCTTCATACTCTTCTTATTTATTAATATTTATATATGATAGCATGTTTTTTGGTTGTCTAAATATATAATTTATATATTTTGAAAACTATTAGCTTATTTATCTTTTCCATATTTGTTCTTTGTATCTAGGTGTTATAAATATTTTTTTTAATACTATTATCCTTTTTTTTATATCTTACGCCTGCAGATTCTGCGGGTTACTATATTTTTTATATTCTAAAATGTCTTATTTTATTTTTATTTATAAATTACTATATGTATTAAGTTTTATTCTAGTTATTTAACTGGTTAGCTGAGTTTCTATATATATATTTATTTTATCAAATTTACTTTTTATTATATTTACTATTTTAGTATATTCTGTTTCTATATATTATATTTGTTATATTCGAGACTACTCTAGTTTCTTTTGATATTAATATTTTTTATTCATTTATTCTTATTATTTGGTTTTTTATATCCATATCTGTTTTTTGTATTTTTAATATTATATATATTATATTTATAAATCAAGAACTAATTATATTCTTATTTTATAGTATCCGATATTAGAACTAGCCTACTAAAGGTTCTAGTTTTATAAAGATTTATTTAGTATTTTTAAAAAATATTTTAATAGAAATATATTATATTATATTTATTATATCACGTTTTTAATACAGTCGTATCTATTTTTAAGATATTAATTATATTTATAGATTTAGAATATTAATTAGTTTGTTTTTTATAAAAATCTTATTAACCTTTTAGATTAAACTAATTATTTTACCATTAATTAATTTTATATAGATTAGAATTATAATTCTTGTTTCTAGTATTTTTTAAATAATTTTATTAAATTTAATAAACTGCTTGGTCTAGTATACTTATATTTAATACTATATTTATTTATTTCTTTTTTTATATTTCTTGTTTTCTAAATACTGGTTGAAAGATTTCTAATATTCTCTATATTTTTGATATTTAGAATATAATCTTTAAAATCTTTGATTTTTAGTCTAATTATTAAGGATAATGATATCCTGTTTAAAATATTTTAAATTAAGTTGGAATCATGATTATTAGTAAATTCTACCTATATTATATATATATCTAAATTATCCTATTCTATATTTTGGATATTTTAAAATTTTATATCTAAAATATTTTTCTATTTATTAGATAGACTGACTCTTAGAATATTTTCTTTTCAATTTTTTATATTTTTATTAAATTTTCCAGCTCTTACTATCTTATCACTTGGAATTTATTTTTTTAGAATACTCTAGATTAAGTAGTCTTTGCTTTAGTTATATTTATAATAATTTGTAAAATACTAATATACAGGTAGATAAAGTATTTGGTATCAATTATGATTTACAAAATTTATTTAATATAAATAAACTGTCTGTTAACTCCAGTATCTTTATATTTTATTAAATATAATCTAATTAGATATACTTATCCGAAATTTATTAAACTAAAATATATTTAATATTTTCTTCGAATTTTCTGCTAAATATAAACACTAATTTATTTAAAATATAGATATTTTGTTAACTGCAGCAGATATAAATACAGAATTAAGAATAAATTAAGATTAGTATAATTTTATAGTAGATTTAATAATATTTTACTATATTTAAAAATATTATAAATAGTTATATTCAAGATATTTCTATCAACCCGAATAATTTACTTTTTAAAAATAATAATAATAATTCTTTATTTTGGAACTCTTCTAGTCAAGAGTTTTTTAATAATAGTAGTTTATTTAGAGATTTTTTTTTAGTTTTCTTATTCCGATAATCTAAATATCGTCTTTTATATAGTATATTTAAAGAAGATATAATCTAAGATAATCGGTATTTTTAGTTTAATTTTAATATATCTAGTAGTAATAATAAGAAATAAATTAGTTATAATATATATTATAAAAATATATATATCTTTATTAACTGTTTTAGAAGTACTATTAAATACCATAAAAAGGTCTTGAAATAAATCTTTAAATATATTTTTATAATATTATATTAATATAGTATACTATTAAATTATTTAATATAAATAAATATTTTATATTTCGGACTATTCTTACTAATAGCTGGTTTAAAAAAATAAAACCAGTTTAAATTATTTTTTTAGCTATAATAAAGTTAAATATTATATACTATAGTCTGTTTAATATTTAAGCCGATAGATATATCAGCTAATCTATTTAAAATATAATATATTATACTTAAATAACTTAAATAAATAATATATATAACTAGATTATTTGTATATAAAATCTTTTTATTATATTTAAGAACTAATATATTTTAATTTGTTAAAAGTATAATTATAAATATCTTTCTTGAACAGCTTAGTTAACAGTAATATAATTAAAAAGATTTAGTTTATATTATTAAAAAAAATAATTTTTATAATAATTTTTATTTTGTATTCCGCAGTTAGGAATAATTTTAATTTTAATCAAGAAAATTATTAATCTTAACATATTCAGAATAATACTAATATCTAAAGATATAACAATAGATATTTAGATAACCAGTTAAACTTGTTAAATTAGAATAACTATTATATTTTTTTAATAATTTTAGCAGCCTGGCTATTAATTATATTAATAAAACCAGTAGTTATACTAACTATATTAATAAAAAAAATTAAAATAATAATAGAATTAATATTTTTATTAGTTATATTAGAACCAATTCTAGAATATAATCTAAAAAGATTAAAATTAAGATTAGAATAATTGCCAGTTCTAGAATTAACTATATTAATATTAAAACTAGACCTAAAAGTAATATAACTAATAGTTATATTATTATAATAATAATAATAATAACTGTAATAATCACGATCGCAACTATAATAACTATAATATATATATTATAATTATAAATTCTATTTTATTTAAATTCTACAAATATCCTAATATTTAATATTAATATAATAATTCTTAATTTAACTATACCTTTCTGTATAAGTCTGTATATATAAATAATACTATATAATATATAAAAAATAATTATATATTATATCTGTTCGAGCTGTTGATTAGATTTATAAAAGAATTTTCTAAAGAGTCTATTAATTTATATAATATATAGAATATTTATCACTATCCGAATAAAGTATATATTTTTAATATTTATTCTATTAAATATATTAATACTAAATATAAACATAAAATAAATTCTAATCCTATATGTTTTCCGGTAAAAATCTAGTTTATCAAAAATTTTAGAATTAGAGAATCTCTTTTTTATAAAATATTCAAAGTTAAATAAGATATTCTTTTGGTTTTTTATACTAATTGTACCGTGTTTTTTTTAAAAATAATTTTTATAAATATACTAAAATATATAATATTAAGCTTTTAAATATAATTTTAACTGTATATTATATTAGTAATAACTTTATAATTAAGTCTGATTACTATATATAAGACTTAATATTTAGATTATTTTTATATATATAATAATTTATTCTTATATAAATTAGTTTGAATAATACTTATAAATATATTTTTATATATTTTAATTTAAAATATTTATTTATTATTATAAATACCGGACTGGCGCGGTTGAGTAATATTTTAACAATCTTTATTTAAATATTTTTTAATATTATTAATATTAGCTTTATATATTAACCTAAAAAGTATATTATTTTTAAGATATATTTTTTATTATATTATTCCAGCGTCTATAGCACAGTTAACCTTTTAAATAATAAATAATTCTAGTTCATTTATTTTATTAAATATAATTACTAGATTTGTTATTTTATTAATATTAATTTTTATATTCAATGATTTTAAATATTTTTATATTTATATATATTATACTTAAAGTATATCTAGTTAAGAATTTTTATTTTAATTCTTTCTTAGAATTAATATTAGTAGACACAAAGATATTATTTTTAATTATAGAAATTAGATTATTATCATTTAAGCTTATTAAGAATTTACAATTCTAGTTTAAACTATTACTAAAATAGATTAAATTTATATATTTATATGTATGATTTACGTAATTTTAATTTTAGTCTATTTTAAAATATAAGGTTTAATTAAGATTTATAAAAACAATTTTAATCTAATTTTATCTTTAAGTTTAAGTATAGTACCGGTATATTTCTATTTATTTATTTAATTAATATTAAGTTCTTTTTTATTAAAACTATTAATAATATTTCTAAATCTATTATTCTAAAATATTATATTTATATTAGTATTATTATTAATATTAATATTATATACTATACTTGTAATAATACTGCCGAATTAATATATTTATTATTTATATTTTCTACTATATTTTAATATATTTAAAAAACTGTATTTAAAACTTTATATTTTAATATTATTCATTTAGATTATTACTTTTATATTATCAGTACTTTAATATATACTATAGAAATTAATAAGAATAATCAATTAAATAAACTGTTTTTTACTCTAAAGAAATTAAATCTATTAGTTTTTCGGTATAACAGTATTTTTTAGATACTAAGTTTTTATTTATTATAAATATTTTTTTTAATATTTCAACCGATATATTTCTTAGTATATTAATTATATTTTTCTAAATTATTACAAATTATTAGATATATTATCTTATACTATACTATCTTCCGATATATTATCTATTTTTAGCTGTTTATTTTACTATTTTTATATATTAAATAATATAATTATTATTTATACTGAGAATCCTGTTATAAAAAGGTTTTAGAAAAAATATTTATATTATATAATATATCGATTCTGTCCGATAGTTTAAATATTAATATAATTTAAAGTTACAAAAGATATTAGCTTTATATTTTTTTATAAAATAAGAAAGTTATATTATTGAATCTTAGATATATTATATTTTTAAAGCCGATTAAACATATTATTGATAAAATATTTAATTTTTTATTTTCTAGAAATAAGATATTTTATGTAACTAGTTATATATTTTTATTATATTCTGTTTTTATAATATAAACAGTTATTAATAGCTAGTTTAAAAAGTATATTATTATTAATCTCCGCAGAACTAATAATAAAACCAAATCTTATTTATATCTAATTTTTATATAAAAAAGTATATTATAAATAGTTTATAAATATCACTTTATTAATACTTTTAATCTAGTTACTTACTTTTATTAAGACTTTATTAAGAAGAATTATAAGAACTATTTTATTATTATTATATGTAAGAATTAGAAGATCTTTTACATAATAATTATAAATTTTTATGGTTTCTATTCTTTTATATAAAGATAAATAGATTTATATTATAAAGTTTTTATATATTTATTTATATTTATATTAATAATATAATCCTCTGCTTCGATATATTAAATAACCTTTTTAAATATTTATCTCCTATTTTTATTTCTTTTAGAAATTTGAATTTGAAACTTGAAAAAAAAAGTTTATATAGAATTTCTATTTATAATATTTTTTAGTTAGTCGGTTTTTTTATACCGAAGTTAAAAATTAAAATAATTTAAATTCTTTTATTTCCGTTAAATCTCATAAAGTTGGAATATTTTATAAGTCTTATTAGTTGGCTATATTATTATATAGATTACTATATTCAGAAAACTATTTTTTTATAAGATTATAAGATATAGTTTCTAAGATTATATAAAAATAAAAATAAAAAATAAAAATATGTATTCAAAACTATAATCATCGCTTTCATTTTCGAGAAACTATAGTTATTCTATTTATTATAAAATAAGTTTGCAGATATAAAGTATTTTATTTATAATAATTTATTTAAATTCTTCCGTGTACTGCTGTTTTATTTATTATATTTTTATTTAAGATATTTATTAGTACTAAGAAGAATTACTGGTCTATTAAACTTGAAATATTATATTTTATATAAATATTATAAAAATAGAATATATAATTAAAATAATTAGATTAGATGTAATTATTTATACTATATATCTACTACCGGAATCCTTAGACAAACTATATTTACTATTATTTTAGTTAAATATTTAAATCTATATCTTACCCGTATGTTTTATTTTATTTCAACTTATTAAGTCTATGTTTTTATTACCTTAGCAAGTTAAATATAATAGCTGATATATTATTTTGATTATTCTAAATAAAAAATATTTTTGACATTTTTTAGATATAACCTTAAGATCTCAAAAATATTTCAATTAATATATTTATATAGTTTGTTTATATACTTAAAATTAATAGTAAATTTAAATATTATATTATAAATTGCTATATCAAAAATTCTTATACAAAAGAAATTGTATCTATTTTTAAGTCCGATCCAGATACCTGTCTTGTATGTTTTATAAAAAATAATTTGTTTTATATAATTAAAAATATTATTTATAACTTAAAGACTGGTAGAACTGTTATTAATTTTAAGAACAACTATTTAAATAATATATATATAAATATACTATAAACAGGGACTTTTTTATTTTTAAGAAAGTATAGCTATATATTTTATATATACTTATAGTAATACTTAATATTAAGATTATAAGAAGTATAGTTCAGAGCTAGACAGTTTCTTTATATACTAAAAAATATTAATTATATAAATATATTTAGAAATATATAATATATTTAGAAATATATAATATGTTTAGATAATATTATTTAATATTATAAACTATATAGTTTTTTAAATATCTATTTTAATTGATTTTTTCAATATTTTTATTATAGATTTTTTTAATATTTCTGTCTTTAAATAATTCTAATGTTTATAATTTTTTACTTGTTTTTGTTAATAAACTTACTAAATATATTAATCTTGTTTCAGATAAATTTATCTCAAAAGTAAAATAATAGAATATTATACTTATTAAATATATAAAATCTTATAATTAGAATATATTATATTATCTTATGTTAGATTATAATCCCTGTTTTATAAGTAGTTTGTAAAAGAATCTATTTTTTTTATTTAAATATAAAATAATTTTATTCTACTGCCGGCTATTTGCAAACTAATAATTAAAGTAAATATATAATTTAAATTAGTATATTATATTATATAATAAGATTATATAAAAATATATTTTACATATATTAATCTTATCATTTGTTATATTTATAATAAAGTTTTTATTTTCTACTACTATAAAAATATATTATACTATTTTATATTCAAAGTATTTTTATATTAAATATAATATCTGATTGAAATATTTTTATATAAGACTATTTTTATTATATTATATTTAAAATTGTTTCTTCTACTTCAGATGTTTGAACTATTATATTTTTATTTATTCCGACTATTTTGGTTTAATTAATTTTATATTAGATGTTTCTATTATATTAAATACTGAATCTAAAAATAGTTAGTTTATTATTTTGAAATATATTAAGATATCTGTTTGACTATTTTTTATATTTAATATCAAGGATATTCTGTTGAAAAATCTTATATCTCAAAAACATTATTGTTAATTTCGGAAATATTCTATTTAAATTAATATAAAAAATATTCAAGATTTTTTTTAGTCTAATACCGAAGAAGCTTTTAAGTATATTATTATATATATAAAATATTTATATATCTATTTTTATAAGTTATTATTGTTTATTAAAAAAAATATAATATCTTTTTGTTTTTACTACAAATATATTATATTATTTGTTATGAAAAAAGTTATTGTTCTAGTATATTAGATTATTTTATATTCTTAAAATTATTAGTTAATATATATACTGATTAGATCTTTCTGATTCTAAAGAGATATATTTTATTATTTTTATTATACAGCTGGAGCCAGCTTGCTATAACAATAATTCCAATTCTTTTATTATATTTTATTTAAGCTATTTGAAATAGTTAATAAAGCCTTTTCTAATAATAATAATTATTAGAAAGTAAATATTACTTTAAAGTTTTATATTATCTACCATAGCTGATATAAATATATTTAATTTTTAATATTTTATCTACTAATATGAATATAATTTGGAAAATAATGTATAGATATATTTATTTAATATCGATATATCAGATTTTATTTATAAGTTCGAAGATTAATATTTTAAATAGTTGTTATACCGATATATTTATATTTTTCTATTTTTTACTATATCCTTTATATTTTAGAATAATCTTTTTTATATCTTATTTTAAATAATAATATATATTATTATTTTTTTATTTTGATATATTTACGCTTCTAGTATTCTAATATATCTAATTTTTATAATAATAAGAATGTTTGTTTTAAAGTACGGTAGATATAATATTCAGAAGTTTGTTAATAAGAATATTCTGTTTTTTTGTTTTGTTTCTATTTTTTAACTATTTTAGCAGTAGAATTTCCTATATTTTATTAGGTTTAAGGTTCTGTTCTCAATATCTTTGTTGTACTCGATATCATGAATAATATAAAGCTTTATCTTGTCCATATCGACGTTTACATATATCTGCAGATTATCTTTTATCAGTTTATTATTATATCATTTAGTATTAATATAGATATAATCAATAAAAATATTAATATTCTTATAGAATATATTACAACTAATTTATTTTATAAACTTATTATTTTTTATATTTAAATAAAAAAAGCTGACTTTGTCGGGCTTTATGTTTTTAATATATATTACTCGAATACTCGGATTATTATTGTCAGAATTATAAGAATTATTATTTTAATTATATCAACTATTATACAGATTATGTAAAGAAAACAGCAGCGGAAAATTGTTATTAGTAATAAGATATTTTTTAAAATAATTTATATAGTCAAGCAACTAAGCTAATATATTCTGTATTTAAAATAAAGAATTAACTAAAAAAATATTTAATTAATAGAATATAAAAAATAAACTAATATTATTAGAGAAACCAGCACACAAGACATCAACTATTTTCTAATTAGTTGGTATTTATAATATAAAAATAAAAAATAGTAAGAAATAAGAGATTTTATATTAATATTTATAATAGATAAATTAATGTTAAAAAGCAAAAGATCAGAATACTTAAGTAAAAGAATATTATAAATATAATTTATTTAATAATTGTATCGAAAGATTTAAGAATATTTAATACTTTAAGGCTTAAGTATAAAGTATTAGTTAAATTAACTAAATATTAATTTAAAAAATAAAAATAATTAAGTTCGGGGAAGATGCCAGATAATAAAACAATGAATATAGACTTTATGAATCTAGGAAGTAAAGAAAATAAATAAATAAAATTTATCTTTTCAAATATTTGGTAATTAAAAAGATACCAGAAAGAAACATGTCTGAAAGTCTGGGATATTTTAAATATATTAATTATTTTAAGTTCTTAGAAATTAAGGCATCGATATATCAACTTAGTATTTAGATATTTTAGGAATAATATTTATTAATTTAATTAATTTTTGACACGGGTTTTTCAAAAGAGTAATAGGACTTAATATAAGTACATTTAGTAAAAATATAGAATCAGTAGAATAAGAATTTGGTATAAATTAAATAAATATTAATAATAATAAAAAGATATTTATAAAGACTTAAGAATATATACAGCTTGATATATAAAATAATTTAATAAAACTGTTGAAAGGTTTTTAAAAATAAAACTTTTATAGCTAGATAGTATATAGTTCGGAACTTAAAAATATTCAGTTGTCACGGGTAATCTTAACATCCTAGTTAGCCATCCACAAGTCCCTTCCATCTTCCCCATATAACGGTCGTAACATTAATAACTCTAATCTGTCTTATATATTTAACTTCCTTTTTGTTACTAGACTATAGAAGAGTAAGAATTAGTTTTTTGAATTTACTAGACTACTACTATTCTATATCTAACTGACCCCTTTTCCTGAACATGAGTATATTTAAAAAAAAAGATAAACATTTTTATATATAACAGATTTATTAAAACTTTTTAAAAATGGATAGATATAGTTCTTTGCGGAGGCAGAAATAGATATAATAAATATAGTATAATATATTTAAAATAGAATATTATTACTAAAATATTCTTAAAAGATATAAATATTACTGTTATAATATTTAATAATCTAATAACTAAGTTCGGAATATGGTAAATATTAAGTATACTGATATTCTGCTGTTCTGTTCGGACGCTACTTTTATTACTGCCTCCGGCGGTAGAACTTTAGTTAGCCGAACCTCTGATTCTTTATTTTTAATAATAATCTACTTATTAATAAAATTATTTATTTTACTATATATAATACTATATGCGGTTATTTAGAATATTATATTATATATGTCTAAGATTCTTACCGGTCAAATTATTATTTCTAATTTTTTATATTAATTTTTCTATCTCATCGAATATTAGGCTTTTTATATTAATTCTTTAGTATTGATATTATTAATTATAAGACCTCCGTGTTTTATTCGTCATACCCGTTTTTCTTCTTTATATTATAAATTACTTAACTTTTTAGCTTTTACTCTAATTTGCTTGCTGTTTATTTAATCTATATACTATTTTTTATTTTACTAAATTAATATTATATTTTATATCTTCTATTCTACTTTAGTTTCTACTATTTTATACTACTTATTCTTCATATTCTAGACTATTTAATTATTTTCTTGTTTATATATTCTAAAATAATTATCTTTCTATATTATTATCTTAATTACTTTATAATAATTCTAGTATTTATATATTAAAACTAGAATACTAAATAATCTTATTTTATATATAATCTCAGAGTTATTTATATTTATACTTAAATACCAATATTCTAATAAGTTTATTATAATTCGTCTGTTATAAGTTCTTTTTCATGAAATATTAGTTATATTTATGTACTTAAAATATTAATAAAATTATTATCTAATTTCTTATTTAGACTGAGTTTATATCGATCTTATCTTATTATCTTAATTAGTTAAATAGTCCAGATACTTAATACATTTTGAATAATTATACTAAACCTACCCGGCTTTTTAGCTGTATATTGTTATATATATTAATCTTAATATTTTAATCGATGTTTTGAATTTTTATACTTAAATCTATTTTTATATTTATTTTTATATCTACTATATAAATTATTTCTATATTGTTTTTGATCACTGAAGACTTTTTAATATCAGATATATTCTTTAGAAATACTAATATTAAAAATACTAAGTCTGAAAATATTATATTTATCAAATAACCAAGAATTATAATATCCGAGCTTTTAAAAACTAATCTTAATATTTTTATAGCATCTTCTATATTTTGATATATTTCTAAATTATTATATTTAGATTCTATATAATCAGTATATATACCTTTTTTCTATTTTTTATTTTTTATTTTTTTATTCTGGTCTATCTCTTACAGGCCTATTATATATTATTTTATTTATAGTATTTTCTCTATAATTAAAGAATTTTTATTATTAATATGTAATTAAAAGCTATAATTCATATTATCTAAATATTTTTTATCTTGATACTTTTAATTCTTTATTTTTTATTAGAATATTTATCATCTAGATATCTACTACTAAATATATTTTTTTATTTTCTATAATTTCTGCCTACCCGAATATTTTAATTATTATTTTTAAAACTATAAAGGTTTAGACGTCTTAATGCGTCTAATATAATAATAAAGTCTAATAGTAGATTTACTACTAATATTTATAATATTTTTAATAATATAATTAAAGAGTCTAATTCTAATACAGAATATCTTAAAAATATTATAACTAATTATAACTAATATTTTTAAATATTTTAAAATTATAAATAACTATATAAACAAACTCGCCGGTAGCAAAAGTATAATTATTTATCCTATAAATTCTAAAAATACTGATCTTAAAGATACTAATCTTAAAAATAATTACTTTCTTCTAAAGATAAAAATAATAATAAAAATAATTTTAATAAAGATATATCTCAGCCTAAAATAATATATATTAAAAATGTTAAGTCTGAAGATATTAGTTCTTTCTATTCTAATATATTTAATAATATTATTATAAAACAAATTAATTAAAATATGAAAAAAATAATTACTAATACTAAATTTAAAAATAAATAAATTATCAGATTATTAAAATATTTTAAGACTAGTCTCTATACTGTTATAATAAAACTAAGCAGTTTGTTTTATACTATAAATAATATTCAAGCTAATAAGAATATTAGTTAGTTTATTTAGAAAATAATTTATTATATTCGAGCTGTTTATATAAATAATCTCTTTGATTAATTAATTTATATTTAAAATTATTTTAATTTATATTGAAATATCGAAGCTATATCATTTATATAAAATGTAATAATTAGTTAGTTTCTCGAAGAACTTAAAATATAATAATATAATTAGAACATTTTTATTTAAATTATTAGAAATAAAAATGAATATAGTAATATCTTTTATAAATCTAGCTCCCGCAATTTTCATAGTTATAATTTCCAATAATATAAATAAAATTCTTAAAATAATTAAAATTATATTAATAAATATAATTTTAGAAATAACTACAGTAGCTATAAAAAAATTCTAATTAAATTTTAGAATTACTAAAATAAAATTTAAACTAGTAAATAAACTAAAATTATTATAATTAGTAATAATAATTTTAATAATAGTTTTAATAAAATAATTAATCTTAACAGTTTTATTCCGGTTAAACTTAATTGCCTGTACTAAATCTAAATAATTAAAATAATTATTATTTCTAGAATCGAAGTAATAATTAAAAAGATAATCAGAATTGTAAAGAAAATTAAAATAAATATTAATACTAATTCTAGAATATAATATCAAAGTTGTTTTTAAAAAATAATAGTTAGAATTAATATATATATATTAGTGTTATAAATCTTTTTATATTTATCATAAGAATATATTACTTTTATACTATTTTTGAAAATAATTAATACTTTAAAAGATTTTATATATAATCTTTTTTAGATCAACTGTATGAAGACTATACCGACTATACCGGTAATACTAAGAAATATAATTATAATTAGTTCAAAATAGTATATTATAAAAGCTATACTAATACTAATAATAAATACACCTATATATATATTACCGAGAATAGTAATACTATACCCACCTCCGTGTAAGAACAAAACATCTCTCTGTCTTCTGTTTATAGTGTCTTTTTCCTCTTGTAAAGCATCTCTCTATCTTCTGTTCATACTATCTTTTCTTCTTAAGATATCCATTCTTAAATCGTCCAAAATAAACTGCTTATTCTATACTATAATTATTATATATTATTTATATCTCGAAATAAGCTGTATAAATACCTTATACATTGTAATAAGATCTTTTGAAATATTATATCTATAAAGTAGATCGCCTTTATTAATCTTATTAATAATATTATTAAGTCTATTTATTCTTAAGATATTAAAACTATATTAAATCTAAATATATTATTTTATATATAGTATTCCGCAACTGTAATAATAGAATTTAATATTATTAAAAAGATATTTATTTTTATTAATATTGGCTATAATATAACTCTTCTTAACATTGATTTTATTTATTTTTTTAGAATCTTAATATTCTCCGCTAGAATCTTAATATATTTATATTATCAGTATTAGTTGTAATTATAATTCTACTATAGATATTATATTTAAGATATATATTTTTTACTAGTTATAAAATAATAAATTTATTTACTTATATAGTTCAACTATTATATACTATAATTTATAAATATAAATATTTTGTATTCTTTTATTAAAATATAGATTAAGTAAAATTATATTAATATTTTTATTTAAATAATATAAGTAATTATTATTATTTTATAATCTTATATATTAGATACTGTATCAATCTTACTAATACTAACTATATTTTATATTAAAAAATAATATTAATATATTTATATATATTTATATAATTAATATAATTTTTTTATTTCTCAAGACTGGTAATAAGACTTTACTATATATAATAATTAAATACTATATTTATATAAGTATTTTAACTAATAATAGTTTTATTATTATATAATATATTAAAAACTATATTCTTAAATTAGAATATTTAGTTATTTTTACCGAGCATCTACTATATTCAAAAAATAATAATATATTCAAAAATTATATTATTATTATATTTTAGAAATCTTAATATTTGCCTTTAATCTATTTAGTAAATAATCTCTTTTAGAAAGAATATCTTAAAATAAGTATTTTAGATAACTAATTTATGTTCAAAAAAATACTTTAAACTATTTTAATTTATTTATATTAATCTATCTATTGCTCTAAATTATAAAATTACTAAACTTACTAATAGTATAATTATTTATCATATAGTAATTCTAATACTGTTTACTATTTTTAAAAAATATTAATATTTTATAATATTTAAATATATCCAGATAGTTTTATTGTTAATATAACTAATGTTTCTAAAAACTACTAAATATAAATATTATTAAAAAAAGATTAGAGAGATTATATATCTAAGACTTATATATATTAGGTTTTCTAGGATAATTAAAAAATTGTTAATACTATTTTTAATTCTTATATTAAATATAAACATATATATACTATTGTTATATCTAGTATTTACTGTTTAATATATTGTAAATAAACTTTTTTAAAAAATATACTATTATTAATTTATATAATATTAATTATAAAACTAAGCCCGACTATTATCCTGTTTTTATTTAAAAAAAGATTATAAAAATATTTTTATAGTATAAATATATTATTATTATAAATATTATATATTACTTCTACTAGTAGCCGATAGCTAAAGATTATTATAATTATTTTACTATTTTTATATATCATAATTAAGAAATCTTTTATATATATATAATAAGATCTATTAATTCGGTTTTTTATATATAAGAATAAATAGATCTTAATCTCAGCGAGTTTAAAAATTCTATTATATTTATATTAATAATATAGTAGTTAAATTCTATATTCTTAGTAAATATATTAAATACTTTAATTTTATATCTAAATATTAAGAATAATTAAATCTTAAGCTTGAACTGTTTAAAGTATTTACTAATTTTTTATTTATTATTTTTTCAAAGTAGAAAATAGATATTTTTAGTTTGAATACTTCCGAAAATAAAGTATAAGTTATTTAAAATTTGTAATTTTTTATAAATGTTACTAGGCTTAATTAGTTTTCAAAATTAACTACATAGTTTTATTACTATATCTTTTACTATTTTCAGAAAGTATTAAATTTATAAAACCAAAAATACTTCTATTAAAAAATTATTCTAATAGTTATTAAATCTATATAATTTATATTATTTTTATTTCTACTAATAGATAATACCGAGTATTTAAAATTTTAAAAAATAAATTTATTAATCCAAAGATATTAGCATACTATAATCGAAATTAATTTTAATGTTTACTAAAATGATTATAAAATTATAATACATTATATTAGTGTAAATAGTCCTCATTATATTTATTTAAGCTGCTTTTATATACTTATATAGTCTATTTTCTTTATATATTTTAATTTTTGTTAAATATAATTATTAGCCTATCAAGTTTAAAATATTCTACTTTATATAAATATTATATAAGCTATATTATAATAACGTAATCGGACACCGAACCGGTGTGATACCGAACCGGCGGCCGCACTGGTCTACTAAAATCCTTAATATCCTTCTTATATATAAAGCTTGAAAACCATACTAAAAAGATTATATATATTAATTCTTAGTATTTTAAACCGGATATTTTAACCGATTATATTATTCACTTTTATATATACTACAGCGAGTCTGTCGGTGTGTTTTAAAAGATCTTACAGCTAAAATCTAAATAATCTTATTTTTATATACCTGCGTAATATTAAAGTTTTTTTAATCTATTAAAATACTATTATTTTGTATAAACTATTATAAGGTTTTTTTCTTCTCTTATTTATATATTTTTATTAATTGTAGCTGCTTAACTTAGTATTAAAGCAAGATTACTAATTATATTAATTATTTTACTGCTTTTATTACTTTTTTAATAATTTTATATATAACTATTAATAAAAAATCTTAGTTTACAAGTTTCTATAGTTTTTTTTTCTACTTTTCCAGCTTGTATAAATTATTAGATGTTTTTCCGAGATAGAATAACTAATTCGAATATAAAAAAACCGGTAGAGTTAATATTTTTAACTATATATAAAGCTCTAAAAGAATTTTCTAAGAATTAAATAAAATAAGACTTGTAGTTCGAAAACCGCTGAGAATATTAGTTTTAGTAAAGGCCTTGGTATATATATTAGTATAATACTATAAGAAATTAACTTTAATAATCGAGCTTTTACTACCGTAAATAGTTTTATAAATCTACTAATTATATAGCTTTTTTAATAGCCCAAAGCATGTAACATCAAGCGGTTGAAGCTTATAAAATAAGTAAAAAAATATATATAGAGATATAATCTTATAAGCTGTACAGAACTAGTTAAACTACTATATTATATAACTACTATAGCTATTAAAAATTAATAATCGGTATAAACCAACTATTTATAAAACTATATATCGGTTAAATATATTTTAAAGCTATTTAAAACTAAGCTTATTAATAGTCTATTTATTTTTACTAATATTAATATAATAAGACTTTAAGCAGATCTTATACCAAGTCAATTAGTAATACTATACTATAAAAATAATTTATAATAATAGAACTATTTTTAAAACTAAAATTCTAATAATTAAAGTTATTTATTTATAGTTTCTAGACTGTATATACTTTATTTATAATTCTTATATTTCAGAACCGCAGATTATATATACAGTTAAAGCTATTTTTATCTAGAATCTAGTCTTGTCTATATTTTAGATATTTTTATAAAAAATATTATATTTCTGAATTATAAAACAGATTAATTTGTACTATTTTTAGATCAGCTGGAGGTTCTTGTATTTAATATATTAATAATTATATTTTAAGATAAATTTAAACTTTAATTTAAAATAATATTTAATAAAGTAATTAACCTAGTATTTTAATATAGATTTATATTAGTTTAGCTTTATTTTTACTTAAAGAAGCAGTTCGGCTGAGAATCAAGTATTATAAATTTTAAAAAATAATCCGCGGTATATTATATTAAGAAACTACTACTTTAATATATTTTTTTTAATTAAGAATAGCTTCTTGTAATTAGTATTTTTTTAAATATAAGATTTAACGCTATTTAGGTATTTTTTAAAAATACTAATTTTAACATTAAAAGCTGCAGTATACGCAGTTTTTATAGAGAATTTTCTGCATTAAAAAGTCTTAATAGTAAGAGCTATATATTTATTCTTATTAGTTATATTATAGAATATTAAGAATTAGAATAATTTGGCAATCTAAGTATGTTTTCCGGCTTTAAGATAGTCAAGATGGTCAAGTATATTAAGGATTTTGGTAAGGGCCGGCACGGCCGCCGGTTTAGTATCGCGCCGGTTCGGTGTCCGATTACGTTATATAAGCTGTATCTTCTAGTTTCTTAATTTTCATTTTATACTAACTATTTATGTTAGGAACTACTTGACGCAGTAGACACGCTGGTTAGGCAAGACAAGCAAGATAGTTAAAAGCAGTCTTCTATTAATTTCAAGACTAATCCTTGAGGAATCTCCTTCTCTAAAAAATCTCAGAACAATATATTATACAAAAAAAAGGGATAAGCAATATAATAATATAGGCATCTGGATTGAAATCCCGACGAATCTGTATCGACCCCGAAGCGGCTGCCATAGTGGTAGATATGGGCTGCTGTAGCGGTAGGTATTGTATAACAATTTAAGTACTGTTGCTATTTTTAAACGGACTATATTTAATATTATTATAGTTAAATATTCAAATCTATATTTTACTTATATATTATAGTATATATAGTAGTATAGATTATTTATATTATATTAATTTAAATTTTTAAATTTTAATAAAAATATTTTATCGAGACTTTTATACTTTAAAAATATTTTATATACTACTAAAAATATCCTTAAAAAATATTCTAATTGATATATTCATATTTTTGAAATATTTATTTTTTATATTTATTATCTGGTTATTTTATTAAAAAATATAAATGTTTTATTTATCAAATTTTCTATATTTTATATTACTTATATTTTTAAAAAATATTACTGTACTCTAGTCTGATCCTAATATATTATTATTATATTTTATAAAGAATAGTTTTTTATTTATAATAAAGTATATTATTTGTAATCTTAATAGATTTATTATATCTAATATATTAAAAAATAATATTAAGAATAATATTATCATTTTTAAAAAGTCCTAGCTATATCTTTTGTATTTAATCATATCTAAAGCTTTTTATATTATTTATAATAAATATAATTAATAAGATTTTATTAAATATATAATTAAGTTAAACAGACTTCTTATTTATTGGACTTATAGGTTTTTAAATAACTATATTTTTTAAATATTTTATATATCTGAATAATTAATTTTATAAATATTAATCTTATAGTTAATTATAACTAATTTCTATTTTTTATTTACTATTCCAAACTATAACTATAAAGTTTATTATTATATCACTGTCTATTCTATTTCTGTTATCTGCGTCTTTATGTAACTAATTATTTATTATTATTAATAAATTCATAAAATATACTAATTTATTATTTAGAAGATTAATATAGATATTTTAATAATAAAATATTACTCTTATTTACTATATATACTTTTCTAATTAGAATATATTATATTATTTTATATTGAATTATAACTCTTAGTTTATATTAGAATTTTTTAAAACAACTATTTATATATATAAAGTATTACTAGTTTTATTTTATTATAATATATTCTCAGACTAAAAGTTCATCCAAGTATATAATTTAAATTATAAAAACTATAATATTATATAATATTATTTAAAATATTTAAGACTAGATTTTAATTGTTTTGGTATTATTACTATAGTTAATTCTTTTTTCTAAAGAACTGTGCTATAATTGTCTTATTATTTTATATATAATATATTATATTATTAAAGTACTTTTAGTCCTTGATTAAAATATTCTATATTAAGCTAAGTATTTTAATATTTTTTAAATCGATCTAGTTGTTCCGAAAAATATAATATCTAAAAATATTATTATATTGTTTTTAAATATTATTAAACTTATTATTTTTTATAAAATAATTCCTGAAGTTGTTTTTCCCTAACATATTTATACTGTCGAAGACGTTTAAGACTTTATATATTAGTTTAATACCAGAAACGTATTAAAGTATACTTTTATTTATAGAAAAACATGTATAATATTGATTATAAATTTATATACTTTCTTTGTAGTAATAATATATATTTTTAATAAACTCTTAAACTATATTTTATCTGCTGTATCCGGCTAAACTTAAAAAAGCCTTTATAGTAGTATACTAATTTTTTTATTATTCAAATTATTAGTTGTTATATATATTATCTTTATCTATGTAACTTATAGTATATTTATTTTATTATATTTATAATTCAGCTCGAATCTGTTTTTATTAATAAAAATTTAGATAATTAAGTTTTTATTAAATCATCTTGTATTATTAACAAGCGTTTTTTTAGTAAAAATAGTTAAAAAATATCTAAAGTTTTTATTAAATATATTATTGTTTACAATCAATATTATATTGTAGTTATTAAATATTTTATTTTGTGGCCTAAATATGGTTCTAAAGATAATATATAAAGTTATATATTCGATGGTATTATAAATAACCTAATTGAAAAGTCTAAAAATCATTGTATTTAATTCTTATTTATTTATTACGTTTGATATACCAAATACTTCTGTTTATCTTTCTATTTGTATATTCCTTGTATATTTATACGCTTTAAATATATTATCTTTATACTTACTTTCTGTTTTTATGTTTATAGTGTCTAAATATTTTATTTTTATAACTGTTAAGGAAAAAGGGGTCAGTTAAGTATAGAATAGTAGTAGTCTAGTAAATTTAAAACTAATTCTTATTCTTCTATAGTTTAGTAAAGAAAATTAAGTATATAAGAGAAATGGAAGTTATTAATATTACAACTATTATATAGAAAAGATAAAAATGACTTATAAATAGCTAATTAGAATATTAAGAATTATTTATAATAATTAGGCTTTTTTTATATACAGTTGTTTTTAATAATATATAAATAGTATAATATTATTATTTTATTAATATTTCTAACTAATTTAGTATAGGTAGTAATAGCAGGTAATATTATTATAAAGCTAAACCAGATTTATATCAATATTTTTTATATATAATAATAATAATATCATTGTATTGTATAAACTCTTTTTTATTATTTAATTTTATTATTATAATTTTATTTTATCTTTATTTTACTTGTGTTTCGGTATTATTATAGTTTATTTTTTGTTTTGTTTTTATTATTAAAGTAATAAATATAAATTTATATTTAATACTGCTAAGACATTAATAAATAATTATAGTTTTACTACTAAATTAGAATATTTTTAAGATTTATTTATTACTTTTTTAGCGGGGTTTTTTTAATTTATTATTTAAATATAGATAATTATTATTTAGACAGTAATTGAAATATTAAAAAATATATTTAATTTTATAAGAATTTTATACTGGATCATATATTTTTAGAATACTAAATATAAAAGTATTTAGAACTTAGTATTTTATTAGTTTATTAATGATTTTATTTATATATTTATAGTAAAGTTTATTAATACTAAAAAAACTTATAAAATAAAATTTATAGTTTCTTATAATTGAAAAAATAATAATAATAAATAGCTATCTTATTTTATTGAAAACTTATTAGTATATTAATAAAAATATATTATTATATATTATAGGTTTATTATTAAGTATTATATTCTAATTATATATATATAAGAACTTTAAATATTTTTGTTATTTTAAGTAATATGAACTATTTATTTTAGTAATTCATAATTTTAATATTCTTTAATAATATTATTTAGAAAATAATACATTTTATATTAATAAATATAAAAATAAATAGTGTTTTATTAAGAATTTCTATAGTATTTTTTAATAGAAATTATTTATACGCTATAGTATAATTATTCTATTAATATTTATAATCTATTTTAATATTTTCATCTTATTATAATATTGTTTATTTTATTTTATTAAATATAATTTAAATATAATATTTTTATAACTATTAAATTTAGATTTGTAGATATAAATAAAACTAGTATATTATATAATTTTATTATATTTATTTTATTATATTTATTTTATTATAATTTTAGTAAGTATTATATATATATATATATATTAAGAATATTGTATTATTATTTTATTCATATATTAGTTATGAATCTTACAATACTAAAATTTATTTTTTAAATTAATAGATTTTTTATTAAGTATTTATTAAGTTGTCTGTGGATAGCTATTAGTTATATTCAAAAAACTATTTTATTATTTAATCAAATAGAATTACCTTTAATAATAATATAGACTATTATTATATTTTAATACTTTTGAATATATATCTAACTATTATAATCTTAATATCATTAAATTTATTATTTAAAAGTTCTGGACTACTTATTTATAATATCTAATATTAATATATTTATATCTAGTTCGGAGTTAGTATATTAGATTATATAATCTTTTTATATTTTTAATTAGTATAAACTAAGAATAATTAATATAGATATTTTATTTTTGTATTTATTATATTATTTATATTAATTTGATTTTTATATCTACTTAAAAATATTTATATTTGTCTTTTTAGGATTTTAACAGATCTATCTTAAATAAACTTTTTTTAAAAAAATCTAATTATTTTATTAAGTCTAAACTTTTTGTATAGTAGTCTTAAAATCTAAGATTTTAAAAAGTATTAACTAACTATCTCAAACTACTTCTTCTTCTTGCTTAAATGTATTTAAGATTTACAACTTATTTATTAATATTAAACTTTTTTTAGTTATATATTTTATAAATTATATCTATTAGTTTGTTTTATAGTCGACTTAATTTAAATTATAAATATATTGTTAAGAGTTACTTTTATATTTTACTAATTCTTGATTATTTAAATCTTTTACAGTTGTATTTCTTAGTATTAATATCTTTAATATATATAAGTATAAGCAACTAATTCTTTTATATTCTAAAGTTAATAATACTAAATATAAGAATATTTTCTTATTTTTAGACATTAGTTTAATTATAGCTGAAGACGAACTAATAACTTTAAAATAAATCTAAAGTTAGTAAGATAAAATATCTACTTTCTATATATTATTTTATTATTCTATTTTAATTATTTATTATTTAGTATATCTTCAATTCTAGTATCTTCTATATAATCTTTTATATATATAATATCTCCGTCTAATATCTTTCTATATTTAGAATTATTTTAAACTTAGTATATTTTATTACAGTTAATCTAGTTGAATAAACTTTTTATTTAATTTATGTATAAATTTACTTTTATAGACTTTTCTTAATATATTATTTTTAACTTATCTTAATAATATTAATTCTGGTGTCGGACTGTTAAATATTCTGTTTACTAATATATCTAATATTCTATCTATATTAATATTTATGTTTAGATTTAGATTCTAATAGATTTAAATAACTAAGCAGGTTTAGTCTATCTATACTATTAATACGTATTCTATTTTTAAATAAATTCTTAATTATTTTTGTATTTCTAAAAATAATACTTGAAATAATTTTTAATGTAATATATCTTTTTCTATTTGTTCTAATAATATTAGTTCTCTGTTTAATAGTATATCTAGAGACCTTTCTTAATATTCTTATCCTAATAATTTAAATATTATTTATTATATTATAATCTTAGATAAAGATTTTTTTACTAGTAAATTTTAGTCCTGTGTTGTCTACTATATTTAGATTAAAGTTTTATTTATCAATAATATTTTAAATTCCAGACCGATAATTAAACTAAAAAAATAAATTGGACTTTTAAGTAATATTTTTAATATTTTATTAATAAAAATTAATTAAACTAGTTTGCTCTACTGTCTTCTACTTAATTTGTTTATAATAATATTTTAAATTTAACTATAGATTATTTTTTAAGACTTTTTTAAACTATTTATTTAATTTTTGATTTTATGCCGAGGTTGGTACTTTTTAGAAAAAGATTTTTATAGCTAAAAATTAAATTAATAAGCTAGTTATATCATAAAAAATCTATAGAATTACTGGTAAAAAACTAATAAAGTATAAAAAGATATTATAATAAAAAGTACCAGCTAATAACTTTTAAAAAGAAAAATCTAATAAAGCTGTTTATTAAAAATTTAAAAATTAAGATTTTATTTTAAAAGCTAGCTTTTTAATATATTAGACTTTTAAAGATTCTAGCAGCTATTAAAAGATAAATATATTAAAAATCTTTATTTAACTGTTATAGTCGAATTTATAATATTTTTTATATATTATTATTAGAATAATAAAAATCTAATATAAATTTACAAGACCAACTCTATTTTTAGATTTAAAAAAATAAAGTTTAAGATCGAAGATATTAAAAATAAATAAATCTTTAATAATAAATAGTATGTGCTAATTAAATAAACAGACTAATTAAGTAAATATAATAAGTAGATTTCGAAAGAATCTATAAATAATATTTAACAAGTTATTTAAAACTATAAAAAATAGAAAAAAAAATTAAAATAATAGAAACTATTTTCTTTTTAAATATAACAAAAATAACCGATTTAATATTCAATTACTATATTATATATATTCAAAGTTTAATACTGAAATATATAATTAAAATAAAAAATTTCTATAAATAAACCAGATTTCTATTAAAAAACTATCGGACTAATCCAGTTAATTAATATTATTCTTATAAATAATGAATAATAGAAAACTAGAACTATTTTATTTTTTAAATATAAAAATCCTAAAAAAGATTATATTATTATATATAATATATACTTTGCGGTAAAATTTCTTAAAAAATATTTATTTAATTTTAGTTTATAAAAAAACCTATTATTCCCGAATATTAAATAAAGTATAGTCGGATTGTTTGTAATAAAATAACAGCCTATAATAAAAAAATAATAAAACGTTAAATTAAACTAATAAATTAGCTTATAAATTAATAAAAAGTTAATAAAAAAATATATAATAATCTTAGATTTACTAGTACTAGTTAGTTTATATTTATAATAATAAATCAGCTTAACTACTTTAAATCTAATAGTTAAAACTAAAATTAAATAGCTAATCTAAATACAGAATATTAGGTTTTAATTTAGATTTTAATTAAGAATAATATAGTTGATAAAAAACTTTTAACTATAGTTAAGAATCTATAAAAGCTTAAAAATATTTTTTAATATATTAAATAAAATCTAGTTTTTATTAGTTTAAAGAATTGACTAAGAAGCTGTTAAAATATATTTAATAATAAATCTAGTTTTTTTATTAAAGTACTGTTTATAAATTATAGATATTATAATATTAAAAATATAGCTAAATATAAAACTTATTATATTAATAATATTAAAGTTTTTAATACTAGTTTTTAAATAATATAAACAGAAAAAAATCTTAGATATAATAAATATATCGGCTAAATAATAGCAAGTAGTTAGAGTGGATTAACCTGACTATTATACCTTAACCTTAACCTGGCTATAACCTGGCGGTCAGATTAAAATATAAAAAGATTTTAACCGTACAGTTATAGTTAGATTAAAATATAATTATTATTTTAACTATTTATACCTGCCGGTCAGAAAAATTAGATATAGTAGATAGAGTAATAACTGTAGATTAATTAATAATATATATATATTTTTTATATAGATAATATACAAAGTATAATATACTTTTAATTACAATATAATAATATTTTTGTAGATTTAATTTATTTATTTAATATTATAATATAGCTTTAATTCTTTTAACTTATCTACTTAATTTATTTCAATCTATTTAACTTGCTTGACCTACTTAATCTACTTAATTTACTTAATTTATTTAATCTACTCGACCTCTTCCTCTGTAAAGCTAAGTATATTATATTTTTGTTATACAATACCTACTGCTACAGCAGCCTATATCTACTACTATAGCAGCCGCTTCGGGGTTAATATAGATTTGTCGGGATTTTAATCCGGATGCCTATATTATTATATTACTTACTTCTTCTTTTTATATAATATATTATTTTAAGATTCTTTAGAGAAGAAGATTTTTTAAAAATTAGTCTTAAAATTAATAGAAAACTGTTTTTAACTATCTTACTTGTTTTATCTAACCAGCGTGTTTACTGTATTAAATAGTTTCTAATAATTTCTAATTCTTCTTACTTTTAGTTACTTAAGAAAAAGTAATATATTATTTAATAAATCTTTATTAGAATTATCTTAAGATACTTTATCTGCCTTTAAATTATATTATCTAATTTAGGTAAATATTTAAGAAGTATAAGCTACTATTTATTAATTAAAACAGTTAAAATAATTAAAAAAATAGGTTTAAATATTACAAACAAAATATAGAGATATTAAATTTTTAATAAAATTATAATAATACTATACTAGCTCGATCTTATCTTCTGAATAAGAAAAGAAAGAAATTAAACTTAAAAAAATCTTTATTTTTTTTTTTGCTTTAGTTTATAATAAAGAACGGAGTAGATTTATAATCTATTATATATTTTTAAAAAAGTTTCTCGGAAGTATTAAATAAAGAATCGAAGAATTCTAGCTATAGTTAGTTATTTAGACTTTATTTATCAGTAGAGATAATATTAATATATTAATAAAAAATCTTCGGAAGACCGCCGAAATACTAAAAAATTATAAGATTATTTTATTTAATAGACTTTTTCTCTTATTTAAAATACAGCTATTTTATAATTTAATATTATAAAACAACTTGAACGGACCTACCAGCAAACTAATTAGAATTTAAAAAAGTTTTATTTTTATTTAAATATTTTAAAATATTACTTCGAATCTAAATAAAATAATAAATATATATTAATCTTCTTTTTAAAGCTGGTACCGGAACTTAGTTAATATATTTATAAATATATATTAAAACTACCGGACTTCCGAGAGAAAATAGTATCTATTATTATTTATTATTAAAATATATTAAACCGAAAAAGAAAATAAGATCTAAAAAGCTAAGAATACTATTTAAATAAGGCTTTTAGAAAATCCGGATCTTTATACTTTAATAATAAGTTTTTTTTATTTAAATCCTCTCGAAATAAAAGAAATTAAAGAAAGAAAATTCTTTACTGTTATAAATATAATAGTAAATATTATTTAGTTAACTAATATTTTTATAAAAATAAAAATAGGACCGAACCAGAACCGATAAAAAAAAATAATAATTAAAAAAGTCTTTATATCTTTAATAAACTAGTTTAAAATAGAGACTGTTATTTATTTTAATATATTTATCTACTTTAAAAATATACTCGAAATCTATACAGACTTAGATTTATATATTAAGATTAATTTTATTAGCTATTAATTTATTTAATAATTTTATTTAAATATAGTTTATTTTATAGTCTTACTGGTTGCTGCAATTAATTATTTTACTATAAATATTTATAGTATATAAAAAATTCTTATTACTGCTATTAATTTAAGAGGAATTATATAATTATTTATAAGATATTATATAATTATTAATTATAATCCAGATTTTTCCGAAAGTTTTATTTTATTTTTAATAACTATTTTAAAAGATTTATATATTTATTTATCGATATAAAATTAATAGTAGTAGTATAAAATCAAAATATTAAAAATTTTATTTTTTTATAAATTTATAAAAACTTATCGAAATCTTATTTATATTTATACTATTATTAAACTTTTAGAAAATATCTGGCTATTAGAAGATAAAATCTTCTTAAATTATTTATAAATTAAATCTAATAAGATTATATTATTTTTTAAACTTTAAGATTTTGTAGATATATTTTTTTTTAGTTATTTTTAATAATTTTCTTTTTATAGATCCTTAGACTATACTATTAATCTAAAAAATAAAAAAATTTTACTATATAGATTTATTTATTTTTTATTTTAAATTAAGCTTCAATCCCTCTGTTATTATATTAATAAAAATATTTAATTAAAATAAATTTAATTTTTTAAAAGTCCTGTAGAAGCCTTTATTTTTTTTATATTAAAGAAAAATAAAGATCTTTGATTATATATAGATTATAGAAAACTTAATAAAATTTTAATTAAGAATTATTATTCTTTATTTTTAATTTTAAAAATTCTAAATAGAATTATAGAAGCCAAATATTTTTCTAAGCTAGATATTTTAAATATATATTATTAAATTTATATTAAATAGAAAAATAAATAAAAAACAGTCTTTCGAATCTGTTATAAATATTTTAAATATTTAATTATATTTTTTAGATTAACTAGCGCTCCGGTTATATTTTAAAACTATATTTATTTAACTTTTTATAATATATTAGATATTTTCTGTATTACTTATTTATATAATATTCTTATTTTTTTTAAAAAACCGTCTTTTTTATACTTTTTATTTATATTAAATATTAGAATACTTATAAAAAGCAGATTTTTATATTAAACTATTAAAGTATACTTTTTATTAAGATTATATTAAATTTCTAGAATATATTATATTTTTATATAGTATATTAATAGATTTTTAATAGATATCTAATATTTTTATATAACCGATATTAATTATATATCGTAAGATCTAAGTATTCTTAGAATTTTATAATTTTTATTAATATTTTATTAAAAATTATTTTTTAATTATATTACTATTAATCTTTTTTTTAAGAGATATCTAGAATGGAAAGAAGCCTGGAAGAATAATTTTAATTAGTAAAAAAATAATAATATTTTGATAGCTTTTTTATAGTTTTAAGATTATATTTTTATTAAAATATTTTAATTTTTAACAGAAGATCCGGATAAAAATAGATATTTCTTAATAAAATATAGCAGAAATACTGTTCCAGCCAGATAATTATAAAATATACTATTCTATTATATTTTAGTTAAAAAAGTTTAATAGTATTAAAACTTGTTATTTAATTTCAGACTAAAAGCTTTTTACTATTATTTATTTATTTAAGTATTAGTATTAATATTTTAAAGAACTATTATATACTATTAAAATTTTTTTAGATTATTAAAATCTTTAGATTTTTATAAAACAGCCGAAGCTGAACGGCTGTTAGATTTAATAATATATATATTTTAATAATTATAATTTTATTATTTAATATTAGTTCGGTAGGCGCAACCCTGCCGATCTATTATTAAAAATAAAAAAAAATTTAAAAATTCTGTCTAATATAAAGATTCTAAAATTAATATAATATCAAATAGCTGGTAAATCTTTTATAAAATTATAACTAGTTTTAAAGAAGTTCTAGCTAGAATATAATAAGATATTTTTATAAAAAAATCTTAAATTCTATACCCGCTAGTATATATTAAATTTATTAGAATCTAAATATAATTAAATTAGTATAAAAGTAGTTAATTAGACTATCAAAATAAAAATATTCTATAATTTATATATTAATATATTAGCAGCGTTCCGAGTATATAAATATAAAAATTTATTATATTTTAAAACTATTAGAATAAGCTTATTTTATAATAAATATATTAGTATATTAACAGCGTTCCGAGTATATAAAAATAAAAACTTATTTTATTTTAAAATTAATAAGAAATTATATTTTCTAATTAAAAAAATCTAAAATAAAAATATAAAGATATATTATCGAAAACTTATTATTTTAAAAAATAATTCTAGATCTAAATATTAGAGAATTAATAAGAATAATCTTATTATATATAAATACTACTTATATATTTCTATAAAATAAAATCTTTAGTAATATTTATTAAGCCTTTATTATAATAATCGGCTAGTAGGCTATTTTAGATAATTAAAAATAAAAGCTTTTTTTAAAAAAAAGTTTTATTAAATAAATCTTTATAAAAATATAATTATTTATATCAGAAAGTACTTTATATATTAAAAAGTTATATTTATTAGATATAAATTATATAGCGAGCTTAAATTACTGCCGATTTCTAGCCGATTTTTTATTAAACTATTTATAGACTTTATTACAGGTCTATCTTCTATTATAATAAAAAATAATATTTTAAATTTAATTTTTATTATTATAGATAGATTTATAAAGTAGTATTAATTTTTATTTATTTTATATATTATAACTACTTTAGAACTTATTAAACTTTTTTATAAAAAGATTAAACTTTAGTTTAAACTATTTTAGAATATAATCTTAGATAAAGATTTTTTTTTACTAGTAAATTTTAATTCTAAGTTATTTATTATATTTAGATTAAATTCTATTTATTAATAGTATTTCGACCCCAGACTAATAGTTAAATTAAAAGAATAAATCAGACTCTTAAATAATATTTTTAATATTTTATTAATAAAAATTATTTAAACTAGTCTATTTTACTGTCTTCTGTTTTATTTACTTATAATAATATTTAAAATTTAACTACTAGTTATTTTTTTTTAAGATTTTTTTAAATTATTTATCTGACTTTTATTTGTATACTAAGATTAGTATTTTTTAGAAAAAGATTTCTACAGCTAAAAATCAAATTAATAAACTAGCTATATTATAAAAAAATCTATAAAATTACTAGCAAAAACCTAATAAAGTAATAAAAAAATATTATAATAAAAAATACTAGCTAATAACTTTTAAGAAGAAAGATCTTATAAAATTATTTACTAAAAATTTAAAAATTAAAATTTTATTTCGAAAGCTAGCTTTTTAATATATTAAATTTTTAAAAATTTTAGCAGCTATTAAAAAATAGATATATTAAATTTTTCTGTCTGACTGCTATAGTCGAATTTATAATATTTTTTATATATTATTATTAGAATAATAAAAATCTAGTATAAATTTATAAGACTAACTCCACTCTTTAGATTTAAAAAAAAAAGAGAAGTTTAAGATCGAAGATATTAAAAATAAGCAGACTTTTAATAATAAATAGTATTTTCTAGTTAAATAAACAGACTGGCTAAATAAATATAATAAATAAATTTTAAAAAAATCTATAGATAACGTCCAGCAAGCTATTTAAAGCTATAAAAAATAAAAAAAAAATTAGAACAGCAGAAAATATCTTATTTCTAAATATAAAAAAAATAACCAAATCTATATTAAATT